>NC_061867.1:27399182-27699182 GCF_907164915.1 Impatiens glandulifera
ATCTCCACCATCGCCTGTAACCCTAAAGTGTACACCGATGCAAAATCGACATGCATGTTGTTCTGAGCGAAAGAGATAATTTTCTTAGTCATCTTAGAGTTTAGAAAAGGCAACTGATATTCTAGAGAGAAGGCAGAGTGAAATAAGCGACTTAGGGTTTAGGGTTTTTGAAAATCTCAAATAGAATGTGAGACATCTTAGGCGTGCAAGGCACCCTTTTATAGACTTTAACCGACACGTGTCAAGAGACATCATTAAAATAAACCGTCATGATTTAAAATAAAAAACGTTATTAAAAAGTCATTATTAAAATATGTCGTTGAATAGAAGCAAAAGATATCATTAATGGTAATGCATGTGGTAATGAAACGTAAAGCGTGTTGGTCTCATTTTAATGACATGATAGACACGTGTCTTCATGTTATTCGTTATTGAAGGTATTGATAAGATAAGATAAAATATATATTTCCCTCAAATATTTTGAAATGTGACCGTTCACTTTTTAAGAGAGAATAAAATGACAACATATAGATAAGATTAAGACAACTGTCCCACTCAGCTTAAGAAGAGTCATCTGAGATATATTCTAGACAGACGTCTGAGATATATTCTCTAGAAATGCGTCTGAGATATATTCTTTAGATAGATGTCTGAGATATACTCTAGATAGACGTCTTATTGCACTGTCCGCATATCTTACATTTAAAGTTAGTGAGACGTATGTTCTGAAGGCGTCTACTGACTTATAGCAACAGTTGCGTAAGAAGACATCTTCCTAACATCTGAGCGTCTGACTATGCTTAAATGCAAGCTGCTTAAGCACAACCCGTCTTCAGACGACTGTTCTTTTTTGCATGATTTAAGACATCCATCTTAACGCGTCTGGCTTATCAACGATTCGACAAATTCCCCTATATTTGTGCATACTTAAATTAATTTAGATATAAAAGACCCATAATATTTCTAAAGTAAGAAAACTTAGTCTCGGGGAGTGGCTTCGTGAAGATGTCAACCACTTGCTGATCCGTTGGCATATATTCAGCCGAATATGTTTATGGGCAACATGATCCTATATGAAATGATGTCGAATGTTGATATGTTTCGTCCGAGAGTGCAACACTGAGTTGTATGTGATCGCGATAGCGCTGGTGTTGTCATAAAAGATGGGAGACTCTTCTACTTCAATGCCAAAATCTCTCAATTGTTGTTGGACCCACAACAATTGAGAACAATAGCTGTCCGCGACAAGATATTATACTTCTACTGTAGACGTGACGATAGACGTCTACTTCTTGCTAAACCAAAAGATTAGACGATCACCAAGGAACTGAACAGTTCCACTAGTGCTCTTCCGATCGATCTTGCAGCCTACATAATCTGCATCAGAATAACTAATTAAATTAAAACTGAAATCCTTCGGATACCACAGTCCCACATTTTGAGTTCCCTTTAAATATTTCAAAATACTCTTAATAACAATATAATGAGATTGTTTAAGCTTAACTTGGAATCTTCCATAGATGCAGACAATAAACAAGATGTCTAGCCGGCTAACTGTTAGATAAAGCAGAGATCCTATGATTCATTGATAAGAAGTGATGTCGACAGACTGACCATCTTCATCCTTGTCCAGCTTGCTGGATGAGTTCATGGGCGTTGAGGCAGCTGAGCAGCTCTCCATGCCAAACTTCTTCAGTAGTTCCCTGATATACTTTTCTTGATTGATGAAAACACATCTTCAAGTTGACGAACTTGAAGACCTAGGAAGAACGTCAACTCACCCATCATGCTCATCTCAAATTTATTCTACATCAACTTTGAAAACTTCTCACATAATTTTGGGTTAGTTGACCAAAATATGATATCATCAACATAAATTTGACCAAGTAATATATGTGAGTCTTTGACAAATCTAAACAATATTTTATCTACTGTTCCAATAATAAAATCATGATCAAATAAGAACTTAGTTAAAGTGTCATACCAAGCTCTAGGAGCTTGTTTAGGACCATATAAAGCTTTATCTAGTTTGAAAACATGATTAGGTAGAGAGTGATTTCGAAAGCCAGACGACTATTCAACATACACATTTTCATTTAATAAACTATTTAAAAACACACTTTTAACATACATTTGATAAACTTTAAACTTTTTAAAAGCTGCATAAGCTAAAAAGATTCGAATAGCTTCAAGTCTAGTAACATGGGCGAATGACTCCTCAAAATCATTTCCTTCCTCATGTATATAGCCTTGAGCTACCAATCTGGCTTTATTTCTCACAACTAAGCCATCTTCACTAAGCTTGTTTCGAAAAACCCATCTAGTTCCAATAACCGATTGATCATTTGGTCTTGGAATTAGATGCCACACTTTATTTCATTCAAATTGATTCAACTCTTCTTGCATAGTATTGATCCAATCTGGATCAAGAAATTTTTCATCAATTTTCTTAGGATCAATTTGGGAAATAAAAGTAGAGTTTGCAAATTAATCCATTAATTGATGTCCTGTCTTAAGAGGAGCATTATGATTACCAATTATTAATTCAGATTAATGATTTCTATTCCATTTGAAGTTTGGTCCCAGAGGATCAGACGTTTGGTTAACTCGCTCCGTGACATTTGGACTGTCAGCCGTTTGTTGACTTATAGTCTGGTCGTTAGGTTGAATATCATCACTATTAAATTGGAGAGTAGCAACTTCCAACCTGTTAGCAACTTTAGTGACTTTGTTAGAATTGCTTTCAATAGATTCATCAAAAACGATATGAGTAGATTCTTCAATAGTTAGAATTTGTTTATTAAACACTCTATAAGTTTTGCTAACTGAAGACTAGCCTAATATAATTCCAACATCTGCCTTAACATCAAAAGCTGTCAAACGATTTTTCCATTGTTATGAATAAAAAACACTTACATCCAAAAATCCTAAAATATGAAATTTTAGGAACTTTTTCATAAAATATTTCGCAAGTTGTTTTATTAAAATGTTTATTAATCATTGATCTGTTTTGTGTATAGCATGATGTATTAATGGCTTCTTCCCACAGTTTTTGAGAAACACCGGAGTCAACTAGCATAGATTTTGTTGCTTCCTTCAGTGTTCTGTTTCTCCTTTCAGCTACACCATTTTGTTGTGGAGTTCTAGCACTAGACAACTCGTGTCTAATACCAGACTCCTCAAGGAAAGAAGATAGACGTCTGTTGGTGAACTTACTTCCTCTTTCACTTGTAATCTTTACAACACTTAAAGATTCTTCATTTTGAAGTTTTCTAAGGATTTTAATCAAATTCTCAGTTGTTTGATCCTTAGATGCTAGACATATAACCCAAGTAAATCTTGAAAAATCATCAATAATAAAAAGGGTACATCTCATTCCCCCTAAACTGACGACTGTAATTGGACCAATCAAATCCATGTGCAATAATTCCAGACACCTGTCGGATTGAGTATTCCCTTTATTTTTAAAAGTTGATCTGACCTGTTTGCCCATCTAACAAGCATGACATACCTTATCTTTTGAAAATTTCAATTTAGGTAAATAAGTTACTAATTTTTTTGAACAGATGTTGTTAATGGTTTTAAATTAAGATGGTTTAATCTTTTATTCCATAACCAGTTTTGATCATTCTTGGCTAACATGCATAAAGGATCAGACGTCTTATTTTTCAGTTCATTTTATAGGAGTTACCTACTCTACTTTCTATCAGCAAGGTATTCCCCTACTGATCCTTAACTAGGCATGCATATTTTTGAAAATCAATAATATAACCATTGTCACACATCTGGCTAATACTAATAAGGTTATAGCATAAGTTTTCTACAAGTAGCACACTATTAATCGTAAGGTTATCATAGATAATATTACCCTTACCCACGATTTTACATTTGTTGTTATCACCAAATGTGATCTTAGGCCCTATGCACTTCGTCACTTCAGTTAGCAGTCGTCTGTTGTCGGTCATATGTCTAGAGCAGCCGCTGTCCAAATACCAGACAGACTCCTACAAGCAACTGTCCTGAATTACCTATAAATACACATATTTATAACTTTTAGTACCCATATTCACTTGGGTCCTTAGTTGATCAGTCCATTGAGGATCTATATTTAAGTTATTTTGATGGGATCTCCCATTTTGTGTGGTTAACAATGCGTATGAATTAGGCTTGGTAGACATCTTCCTTCCATCAACTAATCCTTTAACTTTAGATGATGATTTTTGTTGAAAACTTCTTGACTTTTTGTTAAGTTTTTGTTTTCCAGACTTGCTGGCTTCCCTGTTCTTGGGTTGCAGCCAGCTTGAAGTAGGATTTACATACTTAATCTCATCCTTTGAATTTAAATCATCACAACTTTGATCAGTTACACTGTCATTTAAATGTCCCTTACCAAAGCATATAGTCTTAAGATCGCATTTTACTAGGTTCAACTGTTTATTGGACTTATCTGGGTTTCCATGAATAAATCATAAACCGGATTTGTATCCGGTAGACCTTTACTGACTTATCATAAGTCTGACGGCTTCTCCAGATTTCGTCTAGGAACTGACCACGTAGGTCAACATTTGGTTTTTAGAAGAAAGAGTTTGAATATTTTACTTGAGCTTCTCATTCTCAAATGAGAGCTCAGACATTTTCAAAACATCTTGATCACTATTTTGAGATAAAGAAGGGCTATCAGATTTGTTTTTCAAATCCAGCTCATTAAAAGAGTCTACTAACTTCTTATACTCAATGAATATGTCATAGAGTGTAGTGGTTAAGTAATCTTGTGTGAACTCGTCTAAGGAGAAATCAAATACCTCAGAGTCATCATCTGCCATGAAGCACTTGACGACTTCATCATCACTCTCGCTTGATGAGTTGTTGTCAGAGTCACTGTCTGCCCACTTGTCTTTGCTTTCCTCAAATAGGAGAGATTTTTGTTCTGTCTTATTCTTCTTGTCATGGTGCTTCTTGTTATCCTTTTTGGCTTTCTACATTCTGCCTTGAAGTGTTCTAGTTTATCATAGTTAAAACACTTAAGGTTCGCCTTGGAATCACTCTTATTATTATTATTATTAGAGCTTGAGTTAAAGTGAGTTTTCTTCA
Source organism: Impatiens glandulifera (assembly GCF_907164915.1). Taxonomy (NCBI): domain Eukaryota; kingdom Viridiplantae; phylum Streptophyta; class Magnoliopsida; order Ericales; family Balsaminaceae; genus Impatiens; species Impatiens glandulifera. Next base: position 27,404,274 of record NC_061867.1, read on the forward strand.
TGAGTTTGTCGAATTTCTTCACAAATTGAGCCATGACATCGCTGCTGATCTTCTTAGTAGACTTCATTTTAGTCGCGATAGGTGGATCCTTAACAGTCACCAACGCCTTGGTTGAGATGGATGATGTGGATGACTTCTCTTCGTTCCTTGAGTTTATCTCAAACTCATAGGTCTTCAGATCGACGAACAGATCATGCAATTTCATCTTGTTGAGGTCTTTAGATTCCCTCATAGCCATCGTCTTTATATCCCATTTTCTAGGCAGAGCTCTCATGACTTTAATTGCAACCACTGTTGTTATATGTCTTGCCCAATGTAGAGAGTTCAACGATAATTCTACTAAATCTTTTATCGAATTTAGTCATTTTCTCTCCAGGATACATCTTGATGTTGTCGAATTGCTTTGTGGCAACCATGAGTTTGTTTTCTTTTATTTGTTCATTTCCCTCACACAGTTGAGTCAGCCTCTCCCAAATTTCTTTGGTAGAGGTGCATGATTTGATCTTGCTGAATATATTATTGTCCAACATTTTGTACATGATGTTTTTGACCATATTGTTGAGGTTGTTCTTCCTCTTTTCTTCGGCAATGCACTCAGACCTTGGTTTCTCCGTCATCATAAGAGTACCATCAGAGGTTATGGTTGTGCTGGCCTTCATGATTTTCATTGGACCATCGGTGATGACATACCACATGTCATCATCTAAAGTAGACATATGAGCCTACATTTGATTTTCCAGTCGTCATAGTCTTCCTTCGTGAACACAAAGATTTTGCTTAGGAGAGACATGAGTTTGATATCTAAAGATGCTTGAGAATAGAAAATCTTGCTCTGATACCACTTGTTAGGATCAGGCACAACAATTGTAGGGGGTTTGGATATTGTTGAACTCAATAAGACACTTTCTATTTGATTTTAATCTTGTTAGAGATGAAAATTTGTTTATATTCTTCACAAATCTTCACAAGCTCTTGAACGGATTCAAGTGCAAAAATGCTTGCTCGATGTGAATTAGTAAATACAAGACGAAAGATGCATAAAAGAAATAACACAAGAAGTTTTATTGATGTTCGGACGTAAAACTCCTACGTCACCCTTCTTCTGTTTCTAGAAGGATTTTCACTAGAAGTCTTTGATTCATATAGACACTACACAAACCCAGTCAGACACATAAGGATTAACAATTGCATATTTCTGAACTTCTAGCTAATACCCTGTTGAACAAACAACCTCTGTTCAATTTACAATACTAATAATACTCTCAGGTAGAATAGTAGGTGAATTACAGAATAGACTTAGAGCAAGAGTAATCACAACGCTTGGTAATTCTTAATTTGTGCAATTATAGAGAATGACTGATAGACTAGGGTGTGCAAGAGAGCTAGAGAAATTCGACGTTGTACTCTAATCACCTTTTATAATAAAGTTGTAGCAACGGTCGAATATTCTGCTTGGATACGTGTCAACTATCTGTTGCATGTACGCTAGGTGTACGTGAACGTACACAAGAATATATTCGTTGGATCATGGTGTACCTGACTGTACTGTAGAATATTCACTAGAACGTGGTGTATTGGAAGGTATAATGTGGGTTAGTGGAATATTAGCGTACGTGGTAGTTAAGTAGTTATAACGTGATAAGCTAAATTGGCAGATGACTGATAACGAGCACAACTGATCTCTTTCCTTTTACTTTATATAATTTAATCTAACAGGTACTTTGTTAAGTTCGTTGCGTAGTGATTCTAGTACTGAATCACTACTAGATTTGTTGTATCCTAGGAGATAGCCATCTGTGATAAGCTCCAACAAAAGGGGAGACAATGAAACTATTTTAAGGGAAATGTGTTAAGCACATTTCTTGAATCAACTTCTCAAATTGGTGATTTTGTTGTTTATATATTTTAGTTCATATAATTTATTTGTAACATCATTTTATATATATTTTATGTAATTTTGTTGACAAGAATACTAACAATCTTAAAACAGTTTTATCGTGTAATTTTCTATTTGGTAGCATGTGCCGTCGAAAATCTTTGTTTTTGATGGTTTAGAAAAAATAGTTAAGTCAAAGAAAATAATATTTTTTTTCTAAATAAAGTAAACAGAAGGTCGTATTAACGGTAAAGCTAGAGACTAAGAAGTTGAAGAGTTGTGTAATTTGGCTTTGAAGAGTTAAAAAGACAACTCATAATTATGAGGCATTAATAAAGAGGACCTACTTGATTCTAGATCTCAATAATAAGACCTTGTTTGATTACGTTTTACAAAGAAAAATCTTAATTAATTTGAAAAACTGTTAGGATCGGTGACAACAATAGAATGGGAGGTTGAATATTGTTGTGCTAATTTTCACTTTAAATACAATTTTAATCATGTTAGAGATTAAAATCTGTTTCTATTCTTCAAAAATTCGTAGTAAGCTCTTGAACGGTTTTAAGTGCGGAAAGTGCTTGCTAGACTTGAAGCGACAAATGCAAGACTAAATACAGCGGTAAGGAAATAACACATGATTTTATGGAGGTTCGAGGATAAAACTCCTACATCACCCCTTCTTCTATTTCTATAAATATTCCACTAGAAGATTTTGATTTGTATAGCGTCTACACAAACTTAGTCAGAACACATGACTTAACAGTTGCCTATTCTGAGCTTCTAGCTATCACTCTGTTGAACAGACAAAGTTCTGTTCAACTTACAACACTGAATATACTCTCAGATAGTAAAATAAATTAACTATCAACTTAGCTTAAATGAAGTACAGAATGCACTAATGAAAGATGAGCTAGAGAGATAGTAAATTGACCGAGAGTTCAGAGGATCTAGAGTTCCAGAAACTTGTTCAAGCTTGTTATTGTTTGTTTGTCATTGTACTATGTAGCCTTTATATATTGACGCGTAACAATGGTCGAAACTAATTCTTGGATACGTGAATTGACCGAGAAGCCAAATATTCAAGGATCGTAAATTGATCGAAAGTCCAAATATTCAGGGATTGTGAATTGACCGAAAGTCTAGATATTCATGGATCATGAATTGTCCGAGAGGATTCGTCGTTGTACTCTGATGTCCTTTTATATTGAAACGTAGAAACGGTCGAATCTCATTTGTAAATACGTGTCAAATTTCTGATGGTTGTATGCCAGGTGACAATATGTTGTTAGCGCAACACAGCTGTTAACACAACGCTATTGTTTGCTACTCTGTTGTGCTGACGGAGCAAGGCTACTGTTGGATACTGGATTGTTAGCGCAACACAACTGTGTTGAAGGAGCAAGGTTGCTGAAAGCGCTTTTTTAGACTGCTTCTGAAGCAAGGCTGCTGTTCGCGCTTTTTTAGACTACTGCTGAAAAAAGTTTGCTTCCAGCGCTTCTTCAAACTACTGCTGAAGCAAGGCTGCTGCTAGCGCTTCTTCAGACTGCTGCTGAAGCAAGCCGGCTGCTAGCGCTTCTTCAGCCCTACTGTTGAAGCAAGCCTGCTTCTAGCGTGCTAAAATCAACTTTGATGTTGGCAATCCTGCTGCCAACGTCTCTTCAGCTCTACTGACGTCAGCTCTGCTGCTCGCGCCTCTTCAGCTTTACCTGTGCATTAAACATTTGTAGAACTTAGTTTTATTCAATTATCAACCTATCATCAAAACTACGCTGTATTAATTTTTATTATCCTAAGTTCATTTTAATCAATTAAAGCATTTTTCTTAATTTAACTTAATTAAAGATTTCTTCTTTAATCTTAATTTAATTAATTTTCTCCATTTTCTTTCTTTAACTTAATCTAACAATTTTGCCCTTTTTGATGATGTTAAAACTAAGTCATAAGAGCAAGGAAATTAAAAGTAAATTATATATTTATATAAACATAAATAGAAAAAATGTTAGAGTAAAGATATCCCCCCTTTTGATTTCTTCCGAGTCTTCTCCTAGTTGACTCACAGCCATCTTCCTCCTCGTCCCGACTTCCCTCTAATTAATCTCCCTCCCTCAACTACTTTCCCCTTTTTTTAACAGTATCCGAATCTTTACTGCATTTTGAGGTAGTTTGTTACTTTAACAATTTGCATATCGATAGTATCAATTTTTGCGGATAGATCCGTGTGTTGGTCGAAGGAGGTTTTGAGCATAATTGATTTCAACATAGTCATAGACTCCTTTATGATCGTTACCACAATAGAGCTCCTTGAAACTTGGCTAAGGATATTATCTTGCACCAAAGTTATTGAGGCCGAAGCTTTTGAGGAAGTAACTGACTACTCCTAGAGGAAATTCAATTCACCTACGATATCTACAACGCTCTGTTGTAGAGGAACAATGATGTCTAGTGTTGGAATCGGTATTACTAATAGAGACTAGGTCTAACTATTGTTAATAACTTATGATAAATTCTTCGATAATAATTCTGTGAGGGATTAGTATCTATTTCTATTATTCGCAAATCCTCTAAACTCTTGAAACTGATTCAATTACGGAAGTGTTCGTTGAATTTGAAGCTTGAGATAACTGAAAGTAAATGGCAGAAAGTAAGAACACCATGAATTTTATGGATGTTCGGAGATAAAACTCCCACGTCACCCATTTTTTCACAAACGAAAGGATATCCACTAAATACTTTGAATCAAATACAACTCAATATTCTAGTTAACTCTCTAATGAACAAAATAACTTTTGTTCAACTTACAGCACTGAAGTTTCTCACAGAAAAGACAATATGTGATTACAATGTGTTTTCAGCTAGATAGTAAGTGATTTAGCATGTACCTTAAGTAGAGTATGTTTCAGACTTGTGTGTGTAAAAATCGTTATTCAACCATTGTCCTTTGGCTTTCATATATAGTTGAAATACACCAACGGTCGAATATTCTTTGAGGATACGTGGCATGTGTCCATTGGAAGGCTGCCTATAGTACGAGAGTACAACAAGCTATGAATAATTTGATTGTGGCCGTACTAAACGAGTAGTGCGCCGAATATCCTCTGATCTTGTCTTCTACTGGAAATATGGTTGAGGGATATTCGCATACGTGTCGTTCACAATTAGCTGGCTTGTCAGACTACTGAAAGAAGTGGAGCAGGTATCTAATTGATCGTGGGTGAACGGATGCTTCCTTTAGACAACTGCTAAAGAAATGTATCATACGCATCCCTTCAGACCGCATCTGAAGGAGTTAAACCTAGTCTAACTACGCTTCCCTTCAGACTCTATCCGAAGTAGTTAGACCTCGTCTAACTACGTATCCCTTTAGACTGCGTCTGAAGGAGTTAACCTTGTCTAACTATGTATCCCTTCAAACTGCATCTGAAAGAGTTAGACTTCGTCTAACAACGTAACCCTTTAGACCGCGTCTGAAGGAGTTAGACCTCGTCTAACTATGTTTCCCTTCAGACTCTGTCTGAAGGAATTAGACCTCGTCTAAAAATGCTTCCCTTTAGACTCTATCTGATGGAGTTAGACCTCGTCTAACTACGTATCCCTTCAGACTCCGTCTGAAGGAGTTATACCTCGTTTAACTACGTTTCCCTTCAAACTCCATCTGAAGGAGTTAGACCTCGTCTAACTACGTATCCCTTCAGACTCCGTCTGAAGGAGTTAGACCTCGTTTAACTACGTTTCCCTTCAAACTCCATCTGAAGGAGTTAGACCTCGTCTAACTACGTATCCCTTCAGACTCCGTCTGAAGGAGTTAGACCTTGTCTAACTACGCTTCCCTTCAGACTCTATCTGAAGGAGTTAGACCTCGTCTAACTACGCTTCCCTTTAGACTCCGTGTGAAGGAGTTAGACCTCGTCTAACTACGTTTCCCTTCAGACTTCGTCTGAAGGGGTTAGACTTCATCTAACTATAAAAGACGTCTAATACAACTTGCTTTAGACCACATCTAATGTAGCGTTGTCTTATATTTTTTCCTGCACAAAACAAATAGACCACTCAGCTTGAACTTAATAACATCATCAAAATAATGTTCCAAAAATATAAACGACTTTTATATTCTTTTAAAGTTAATTAAACTATGTCTTTCTTAATTAACTTTCTTTCTTTTCTTGTTTTTAATTTTCCCAATATCTAGCATTATCATTTGGATATCCATCATTCCTCGAGATGACTCATCTAGAGAGTAAGGAGCCGACTGAGCCAGATGGGAGCCGACAGGAAGAATTTGAAGAGGAGAGACATGAGTGCTTTTTTGGATGGCAGATGATACTGGATCTTTAGAGGATGAAGATACCCGAGAAGTGGGAACCTTAATCAGCGTTTGCAAAATATCATCCACCCCTTAAATATCTACACATATTTCTTTTTTAATCCCAGATGGTTCTTCAGAGTGACTTAAGGCAGTCGAGAGGGACTGCTTCTCGGATGTCAGACTGATTTCTGGTTCAAAGTCTGAAGATATCTACACAATAGCCTGAGAAAGATACTTGTCATAAGTAGACGAGGAGTGCTGACTAGAAGCTTCGGAGAGCTCCTTGTCGAAAGTAGGGGCGGAAATCCTTTAAGGAGTAGAGGAGGGCTCCTTCTCATGAATACGGGAAAAGAGGTGTTCGACAGCTCCTTCTCTAGAGGACTAGAGAAGTGCTGCTCATCGGCTAGAGAAACCTGCTACTCAGCAACTTGTAGAGACAGGTGCTCGGATGCAACAAAGAGGGGCTGCTGCACATCCACCAAAGAGAGCTGCTCCTGCTCAGTGACAGGGAACAACAACTTTTCAACATGGAAGAGCTGCTCTTTGGCATCTGGAGAGTTATGAACTATCAAGGGCTTTTCTCTTTGTTGCTCAGCACCATTGAATGACTAAGTGCCATGTATAAATGACATGGTAGTCCATGATCTGTTGTAATCGGACATTGACTTTAACATCCAACCATGTTGTTCTTTCTAAAGGGTCATAGTTGGCCAATCCTTGGCTAAGGATCGGGTAAAAGGCACCTCCTCTAACATTAGTCGCGACTAGTTCTCTTCTCTTGATAGCTTCCTGAATGTTTGAGGTGCAGGACCAATTTAGGACTGATTTCTCTAGGAACAACAACGCCTTAAATCTCAGTTCAAGATTGGTACCTAGAAGGAATTCAAAAAATCTGAGTTGAAATCTTTTCTTGCACCAGTCGTCAAACATTCTTATTTTCTCTGATGTTATCACCTTAACCTCATCCATGATTAAATTGATGATTTTCTTTACGATGGAGAGAGGTTTGGATACAAAGACCACCGAATCTTTACACTTACCTACAACTTCGGCAGGTTGCTCAACAGTAGGATTGGGTTCCCTAAAAAAATTCCTCTAGCAGCATGAGCCCTTCTTTTAATTTCTGTTGGAGAGACGGCTGATATAAGATCAACAACCTTTGGAGTTGCTGCTTTATGTTGTACTGCAACAGGGCCAATAGTTGTCTAAACAACTAGAGTTTGAGAAATCTGGGCAGCAGTCACAACATTTAGCTATGCGATAGGAGTGACATCAATGTTGCCCACATATTTCTCAACAATAATACCAACTGAAACAGCAGCTGGTGTTTCAACTAGTCCCACAATAGGGACTGCGGTAGGCACTACGACCATAGTAAATTCAGAGGCTACCTTAGGAAATACCTCTACAATAGAGGATTCCCCCAATCTTGCCTTCTTTGACTTGGAGGTATTCTCAGCAGTCTCTTCAATGGATTCAAGATTCTGGATGTTAGAGCTCGCAGCCGACTCTTTGATTCACTAGCTTTCTTCTCTTCAAAGGGGTTCAGCGTTAAGAGACATAAGAGCGTTTGGAGAGGGTGGTCGACTGTCCGCTCGACTATTGAGTGGAAGAACCAAGACTGGTGTCCTTGATCTCATTCATCCTGGAAAAGTAGTTATTAACATTTTTTTTAATAACTCTATTAGGATGAATGTTTGCTCCCTTTCCAAGGTTGACCTGAAGAAGCTCTAGCAATTCTGCTGATTTGAATAGAGAAACCAACGCTCTGCTTCTTCGGCATCGTCATCATTGACACAAGGGTAGTGAACAAAATGGATGAACAATTGATGGACAATCCTTTGGTTATGTCCACCATTATTTCAAAATGTTCCTAAGTGTAGGCATCATACGACCCTACCTTCGCCTGAAGTGATTTAGAGATAATATCGTTTAGAAGACAGAACTGCGGCTTCAGGAACTTCTTCTTCCCATGAGTATCAACAGGGAAAGAGACATCAGAGAAGGCTCTTTGCATTCCCGCGAGAGATTCAGCCGGAATAAGGTCAAACGTTGTTAGCCCTTCTGCCGGAGCTCAAAATATTGGGCAAAGATCTCTTCGGAAATAGCGTATTCGACTAATCTTGAAGACGTAAAGAACTCGTGAACCTCTGGTTTGTGAACGGTGAACGGACCCTCGAGAAAATTTCTCAGGCCGGAAGCTTCTAGTGTTTTGAACATAGCCAACATCGACGACATCCCTGAGGTGTAGACGAATTCAACATCCACCTGCATTGTATTTTAAGCAAAAGAAACCATTTCAGAAAGCTAGGGTTTGAGAAGATGGAGATTTAGGGTTTCAAATCGTAGAGAATCGCAATAAATTTCTAAAGAGATGACGAAGATTTAGGGTTATAAAATGCAAAGAGAATAATGAATCATCTTAGGCGTGTTGAACACCCTTTAAAAAGCCGAACAGACAACTGTCTGCAAATTAAATAAAAGATATTATTTAAATAGATATGCGCGTGGAATTTAGATAACTATGCGTGTAGGTCACATTTTGTGGCACATTACAAACACGTGTCTTCATGTTATTTTAAAATAAATAAAGGAAAATGTTTATTTTAAAAATGTGACCGTTCACTGTCCAAAAGAGGGATTAAACGACATCGTATTGATAAGATTAAGACAGATGTTCCACTTGGCTTAAAATGAGTCGTCTAATGTACACTTGGACAACCGACTGACCGCGTTGTCCGCTTACCTTGTATTTTAGTGTAATATTACTACTCTATTAAGGTGTGCTGCTGACGCACATCAATAGCCGTGTCGACATCATACTTTGCCTAACAGTTCAATGTCATTATTAAACTAAAATTCAAAGTGGCTTAAGACTAGTCACGTCTAACATACAGTGTCATCAGCCGACTGCTCTTTCAACACAATTAGAGACAACCGTTTTAACACGTCTAACTTATCAGCTGTCTGAAAAATTCCCCCTATGTTTATGCATGCTAAATTAATTTAACTCTAGAAGACCTAAAATATTTTTAAAATAAGAAAACTTAGTCTCGGGGAGTGGTTTCGTGAAGATGTCATCCACTTGCTGATCCGTTGGCACATATTCCAACCGAATGTGCTTCTACGCCACGTGATCCTAGATGAAATGATGTTGGATGTCGATATGCTTGGTTATTGAGTGAAACACCGGATTATAGGTGATCGCGATAGCACTAGTATTATCACAAAAGATCGGAGACTCGTCTTCCTAGATGCCAAAGTCTCTCAGCTAATGTTGGACCTAAAGCAAATAAGCACAACAGCTGCCTACGACAAGATATTTTGCTTCTGCTGTAGACATGACAATCGATGTCTACTTCTAACTAAACCAATAGATCAAACGATCACCAAAGAACTGACATGTTCTATTGGTGCTCTTTCGATCTATCTTGCAATCTGCATCGTCTGCATCAGAGTAACTAATTAGGCTGAAACTAGAATCCTTCGGATACCACAGTCCAAAAAATTGAGTTCCCTTTAGATATTTCAAAATATGCTTAGTACCTATGTAATGAGATTGTTTTGGATTAGCCTTAAGTCTTCCGTACACGCCGATAACAAACAAGATGTCTGACCGGCTGGATGTTAGATAAAGTAGAGAGCCGATAATTCATCTATAGGCAGTGATGTCGACATCCTGTCCACCCTCATCTTTATCCAGCTTGCTTGAGGAGTTCATTGGTGTTGAGGCGACTAAGTAGTTCTCCATACCGAATTTCATTAGTAATTCCTTAGTATACTTCGCCTGATTGATGAAGATACCAACTTCAAGATTCCAAACTTGAATACCAAGGAAAAACGTTAGCTCACCATCATACTCATCTCAAACTTATCCCGCATCAACTTAAAAACTTTTTACATAATTTTTGATTAGTTGACCCAAATATGATATCATCCACATAAATTTGAACAAATAATATATGTGAATCTTCAAAAAATATGAAAAGTATTTTTATCTACTATGTCAATAATAAAATTATGCTCAAACAAAAATTTAGTCAAAGTATCATACCAAGCTTTAGGATCTTGCTTAAGACCATATAAAGCTATATCTAATTTGAAGACATGATTAGGTAGAGAATGATTTTGAAAATTAGGAAGTTGTTCAACATAAACATCCTCATTAATTATAACATTTAGAAAAGCACTTTTAACATCAATTTGATATACTTTAAAGTTTTTGAAAGCTGCATAAGCTAGGAAGATTCTAATAGCTTCAAGTCTAGTTACAGGAGCAAATGACTCCTCAAAGTCAATTCATTCCTTCTGTCTATATCCTTGAGCTACCAGTCTGACTTTGTTTCTAACAACTAAGCCATCTTCACTTAGCTTGTTTTTAAAACCCATCTAGTTCTAATAACAAATTGATCATACAGTCTTGGAATTAGATGTCAAACTTTATTTCTCTCAAATTGATTTAATTCTTCTTGCATAGCATTGTTCCAATCTGAATCAAGCAATGCTTCATCAATTTTCTTAGGCTCAATTTGAGAAATAAAAGTCGAGTTTACAAATTCATCCATTAGTTGATTTCTTGTTCTTAGAGGTGCATTAGGATTACCTATTATTAGTTAAGGTGAGTGATTTTTGTTCCATCTGAAGTTCAGTCCCAAAGGGTCAGTTGTCTGATCAGCTGTCTCAGCAACATTCGAACTGTCAGCAGCCTGTTGACTTTTAGTCTAGCTATTTGGTTCAACTTCAACTAGGTCAGCTGGCTGATCAGAAGGGTTGTTTTTGTTGACCTGAACTTCATCATCGCTATCAAATTGAAGATTAGATGCTTCAAATCTGTTAGCCACTTCAATTATTTCTTTTGAATTATTTTCAACTGATTCATTAAATACCACACAGGTTGATTCTTCAATAGTTAGAATTTGTTTATTGAAAACTCTATATGCTTTCCTAATTGAAGAATAACTTATCATAATACCAACATCTGATTTGGCATCAAAAGTAGTCATATGAGTTTTCCATTGTTATGAATAATGCATTTACAACCGAAAATCCTAAAGTATGAAATTTTAGAATTTTTCCACAGAAAATTTTATAAGGTGTTTTATTAAAACGCTTATTGTTAGATAAAATTAAATCAGTTAAATAGAACTTAACAAAAACAAACTTCTTGTGTAGGAAACGGTCAAGTTAATCAACCGGTCAAGTTACTCAACCGGTCAAGTTACTCAACCGGACAAGTTACTCAATCGGTCAAGCAATCTAACCAAACAAGAAGATAAGACCAATCAAATCAGAAGGCCAAAATCATTGAACATTCGGTCAATCAGAAGCTATGGAAAAACCGGAAGTCATCCGGTTAACATAAACAACCGTCTAGTACAAATAGATACTTAGAGTATCTGTTGAGGATGATACCGAAGGGACAAACTTTAGTATTCCCACTTTCATACAAGTCTGAGGACAGTCTGCAGGCTGCAGAAGATCGTCCGGCAGGATCTTTCTACTTCAGGATAAATCAGAAACGCAATCTTCCAAGTACAGGCAACTGTCCAACCGACAGTTGCCATATTGAGTAAAAGACAAACCTAGCCGGTTTGACCTACACACTGAAATACTAGACCGCCAGGTCTGAATACTAGACCGCAAAGTCTGAAGACTAGACCGCCAGGTCTGAATCACTGAACCTCTGCTCAACCAATCAAACTCAAGGAAATGAAATTTGACCGTTGGCACATTTCACCTATAAAAGAAGGAGCTGAAAAGGAGTAAATGCAGTTCTAGCAGTTATAAGTTCTAAGAGATTTCAACAACCTAAAGTTATCAGTTCTACCAATTACAAGCTCTAAGATTTATTGCAAGTTCATTTCTTTACAAGGTTTAGAGCTTAAGTATTTATTTCAAGAGTGATTACAATTTCGGTTAAAATTGTACGAGTGTTATCGAGTAGTAAATAAGTCTCAATCGGATTGTGTTTGTGTATTCCTTAGTGAATATCCTTCTCGCGGTTTCGAGAGGAAGGGATGACGCAGGAGTTTCATCTCCGAACATCCATAAAAACCTATCTTGTTCTTTACTTTCTGCCGGTTTCATATTTCAATCGATCTATACTAACCTATTCATACCATTCTAACCGACCCTACCTAAACCGAGTTACCGAGTCCCAAAAACCGATCCGTTATACTCCAAACCGACCTTGTCTACATCCGGTTCTGTCCATCCAGTGTGATTGCTGCTTCAACCTGAAACAAACCACTTCCGCACTTGAACTCGGTTCAAGGGTTTGTGACAGTTTGTGTATTATTGAAACCCTAGTGTTAATCTTTAACCGGATTAAATACCAACCGTTGAGTGTTCAAACCGGTCAGACCCCGGTTCCCCAGCCGCGACCTAGATCCTAACAATTGGTATCAGAGTAGTTAGTTTCAATACTCAAGCAAGCATGTCGTTCGATAGGCCCCCAATGCTAGAAGGTGACGACTTTGCCAACTGGAAGGCACGCATGCACCTGCACCTAATCGCTATGGATGACGAGATGCAGTTCATCCTGACTGAAGGGCCAGTAAAGATTGATAAAGATAGAAAGGACTGGACAGCTGAAGACAGGAGAAGAAACAATCTGGACAACCATGCCAGAAACCGCATCTCTAACGGTTTGGATAGAAATACGTTTTGTAAGGTCCGAGATTACAAAACCGCAAAGGAAATATGGGAAGCGGTGATTCAAATCCATGAGGGAAATGAAAGGACCAAGGAAAATAAGATAATGGTAGCTACCCAGAAGTTTGAAAACATCAAGATGAGACCGGGAGAAACAATGAGAGAATACAGTGACTGGTTCACAGGTGTGATAGACGAGCTAGCAACTCTTGGCAAGAAGTATGACAACAAGGAAGTCATCATGAAAGCGCTAAAATCTCTTCCAAGTGCATGAGATATAAAGACAATGGTGATGAGGGAGTCAAACTGTCTAAGCAAGATGAAGCTACACGATGTATTCGCAGATCTTAAGGCATATGAGTTTGAAATGAGATCTAGGACTGAAGATGAAGTCTCAGCCTTAACCTCAACCAAAGCATTAGTCACATCCACAGAACCGGTTGCTCCTGCACCGATCAGAACCGCTGAACAGTTCACCGAGGTCGCCATGGCAATGCTTGCACAGAAATTTGGCAGATTCATGAAAAGAAGCCAACCCACAAACAAAACTTATAATTACGGTGATAAATCTAATATTAGATGTTATAACTGCAATTATTCGGGACATTTCAGGTGGGAATGCAGAAAACCGAAGCGAGATGACCGAAAACCGGACGATCAGAATCACCGAAATAGCTATCAACAAACCGGTGAAGGAAGTGAAGTTCAGAAAGCACTGATAACCGATGATGGAGGAAACTTATGGGCTCACAGTGACAGTGATTATGAACTCACATACCTCATGGAAAATGAGGAACACGTATTTGACTCTCCCTGCGATGAATTTACTAAAGATGAGTTATTTAATGCACTAAATGATATGGTAGCAGAATATAAGAACTTATTAACATTAATACCTACCCAACTGAACTTTAGAACCGACCCCATAGCTCCTACCTTGACCGAACCAAAAATCATCCAACCTGATAGAATCCTGGAAACTGAGATAGCACCGGAACTACCCTCTGAAACTAAACAGTTCGAGGAATCAGTCTAAGAGCTGACCGAGGAGGAAGACGCCCGAACTCAGTACCGAATAGCCGCTTGGAAAAGATCCAGTGAAATGGTTAATAGAATGTGTAACTATAATAGACATCCCAAGTGCATGTTCGGTCTTGGATACAAGAACAACACATCCAGTAACCAGAACCATTCCGACAAAATGAGGCTCACAAAGGATAACCTTCCCTTTGTAAGCTTTGTCAAGAGCTCCTTAACCGACGAAGAGGAACTAAGTGCCTCTTATCCGGAAGACGAACTAACTTACGTAAGTCCAACTAGCTCTGAAAAATGGCTTCACCCTGAGAAGAGGATAGCCAACCGGTCCAAAAGTAAGAAAACCGAACCACATAAGTTAAACCAAAGACCACCTCCGAATAAAGCATTCTTAGGAAAGTAGAAAGATTCCAAACCGAGTGCAGGAAAACTAGTCAAAACCATAACCGGGAAAATAGTCCGACTTATCAAAGTCTGGATACCTAAGGGACTAATCGCTGTGGACCCAAGTAAATGTGGGTACCAAATAGTTGTAAATATGTACATTTTGCAGGACATGAAGAAACGACTAGGAAACTCCGAGTGGTACCTGGATAGCGGTTTCTCTAGACATAAGACAGGGAACCACAATCTTCTAACCGACATCAGAATAGAAACCGGTGCAATGATCACTTTCGGTGACAACTCAAAAGGTAGAACTGTGGGCAAGGGTAAGATTGTCCATGGTAACTTAATTATTGATAATGTACTCTTAGTTGAAAACTTGCATTTTAACCTGTTAAGCATTACCCAAATGTGTGATGCTGGATACACTGTAGAATTCCTTAAACATGCATGCCTAGTCAAAAATTTTCAAGGTATCATACTACTAACCGAAATAGGTTAGGAAATATATACAAGGTAGATTGGAAGAATAAAGTAGAATACCCTGTCTGCATGGTAGCTAAAACCGATCAAACCTGGTTGTGGCATAAAAAGTTGAACCACTTAAACCTGAAAACCTTGAATTACATCCGCGGTAAAAAGCTAGTTGAAGGAATTCCTGATATAGTATTCAATAAGGATAAGGTATGTTCAGCATGTCAAATGGGCAAACAAACTAAGTCAACCTTTAAGAGTAAATGACACATTCAATCTAGCCGATGCTTAGATCTTCTTCACATGGATTTATTTGGACCGATTAGGGTCGTCAGCCTAGGAGGTATGCTTTATACTATGGTAGTTGTTGATGATTATTCTAGGTATACATGGGTAATATTCTTGGCATCCAAACGTGAAACCGCATCAAATTTAATTACACTACTTAAACGTTTACAAAATGAAAAATCAACACGCATCAACAACATTAGGAGTGATAGATGAACCGAATTTACAAATAGCACTCTAAATGCATTCCTTGATGAATCCGGTATTAGACACGAGTTGTCTAGTGCTAGGACTCCTCAACAGAACGGCCTGGATGAGAGAAGAAACCGAACTCTCAAGGAAGCCGCACGGTCCATGATAGCCGATTCGGGTATTGCCCAGAAATTCTGGGCTGAGGCTATCAATACTGCATGTCACACACAAAACCGGTCTCTGATTAACAAGTTTCACAACAAAACACCATATGAAGTATATTTTGATAGGATTCCTAACCTTAAGTATCTTAAGATTTTTGGTTGTAAATGCTATATTCACATAAATGGCAAAACCTACCTATCTTCTTTTGATGCAAAATCCGATATTGGGATCATGTTAGGTTACTCAACAGTCAGTAAGGCTTATATAGTGTATAACACTAGAACTTTAACCATGGAGGAATCACTTCATGTCGTTTTCGATGAATCGGTTGAAAGCAACACTGCATCATCCTTTGACCTACACAACAAATTGGAAAACAACAATATCCATTCTGATAGTGAAGATGAGATTCCGGTGTTTAGACGGTTTGTCCATGACCAAATGAGTAATGATGAAACCCAACCGGATCAAGCTGTCACACGGTAGGAAACTGACACCTCGGTTCAAACTAAGGAAATCGGTCGGTCTGACACTCTTGTTCAGCCTACTGATACGTCTAGCCTTGATCAAGTAAACGGTGATTTGGTAGACACTCCTGAACCGAAATTAAAAAGGAACACAAATCATCCTCATGAGCTAATTATAGGTGACCCCTCAGAACCCGTTCTAACTAGGCGACAAATCCTGGAGGAATACTTCAATTCCGCGTTTATATCCCAGATTGAGCCGAAAAGAGTGGATGATGCATTGTCAGATCCGGATTGGATCTTGGGAATGCAAGAAGAGTTAAACCAGTTTGAGAGTAATAAAGTCTGGTACCTAGTTCCTAGACCGAAAGATCAACCGGTCATAGGAACAAGATGGGTATTTAGAAATAAACTCAATGAGGACGGTTTGGTCACGAGGAACAATGCCAGATTAGTGGCACAAGGATACAAACAAGAAGAAGGCATTGATTTTGAAGAGTCATTTGCCCCTGTCGCTAGGATTGAAGCCATTAGGATCTTTCTGGCTTTTGCTGCTTTCAAAAACTTTAAGGTTTTTCAAATGGATGTCAAAAGTGCATTTTTGAATGGTGAGTTACGTGAAGAAGTATATGTTGAACAACCACCCGGTTTCAAAAATGCTGACCTGCCTAATCATGTATACCGCTTAAACAAAGCATTGCACGGTTTAAAGCAAGCTCCTAGAGCTTGGTATGATACACTAACCACATTTTTGCTAAAACATGACTTCACCATCGGTTCGGTGGACAAAACACTATTTAAATTTGAGAAAAAGGGACATATCCTACTTGTTCAAATATATGTAGATGATATCATCTTCGGTTCAACCGATCCTAAGCTATGTGATAAATTCTCAACCTTGATGACTAACAAATTTGAAATGAGTATGTATGATGGGAGAATTAAGCTTCTTTCTAGGTCTTCAGGTGAAGCAACTCGATGGAGGAACTTTCATCTGTCAACCCAAATATACAAAGGAACTTCTAAAGAAATTTGGGATGGATACATGCTCCTCAGCCGCTACCCCAATGAGCTCATCGGTCAAATTGGACAAGGATGATGACGGCCAGGCAGTAGACCTGACAGCTTACCGAGGAATCATCGGTTCTCTCCTATACCTGACAGCATGTAGACCGGATATACTATTTGCGGTCGGTGTGTGTGGAAGATTCCAGGCTAATCCAAAATAGTCTCACTACATAGCCGCAAAGCGAATCTTGAAATACCTAAAGGGAACTCTTGAAGTCGGTCTGTGGTATCCAAAAGACTCATCTTTTAACCTCACAAGTTACTCAAATGCAGATTATGCAGGTTGTAAAGTTGACATAAAAAGTACCAGTGGAACATGCCAATTCCTAGGTGATCGGCTTGTTTTATGACACAACAAGAAACAGACATCGGTTGCCACGTCAACCACAGAAGCTGAATATCTGGCAGCCGGAAGCTGCTGCTCACAACTTCTATGGATCCAATAACAACTGAAGGATTTCAGTATCACAGCCGAAGAGTCTCCGATATTCTGTGATAACACAAGTGCCATAGCAATCACTTACAATCCGGTTCTACACTCTAGAACAAAGCACATAGACATAAGGCATCACTTCATCCGGGAACATGTCATGTTGAAGCATATCCGGCTGGAATACGTATCAACAGAACAACAAGTAGCCGATATCTTCACAAAGCCTCTGCAGGAAGCTAAGTTTTCTCACTTCAGACTCATAGTTGGTTTAACCGATATAAACCAACTTATCTCTAAAAATGTCTAAAGGGAAAATCGGTTCGGACAGACAAAACCGGTAGTTCCTCCTAAATTTTCGGAATCCCAATTCACCAAGGTACCTATTGAAGAACCGCTTTGTTCATCAGTTAGAGTAAACCGACCGGTTACTTAGTGCATGCACCAAATAACCGCATCGGAACGAATGACTGAAAACCGGCCGGTTTGGAAATAATGTACTCCGGTTTATTTGGCTTCCGAACAAAAGTGGAATAATTATTTGTGTTTAGATTTATCTGCTCTGAAAAATACCTTTTCAAAGAAAAGTGGTCATACCTCAAAAGACGTGAAGATATGATATCTTTCACCGTCCAGGCCTATGACTCACATCCTAGGTTGTAGACATGCTTATTTCATGCAATTTGTTTTATCCTATGGTCAATAGAATGCATTAACTGTCACCCACTGGATAATACTGTCATCCCTCCACTAATATATAACTTAGACAAACATCAGACAAAATATTCACAAGTATCAACTTATCCTCTCACTAAGACAAACATGTCTCAATTTCCAAACATCCTTCAAGTTGATTTCGACTCAGCTCAAAGTACAGAGCACTACGAAATCTTCAAAATGCTTAAGGCACTTGAAGATACTGGTCTAAAAGCCTTTCTAGATGACAAACATGTCATCTTTCCGGAAACCGTCCTGGAGTTCTTCTATAACGCTAGGGTTTTCCGCGGTACCCCTCATTTTGACACCCTCATTCAATCTAGGGTCGGAGGAACCGTGTTTGATTTTTCGGAAAGTTATTTCGCTAGATGCTTCGATCTTTCGAAGCAAGGGATTACTCATCTGAACATCCCGGCTGGACTAAAAGCCGAAATCTCCTTAAACTTTTCTCGGTCAAACTATCCGGTCAATGACCACTGTGCTAGGTCATCATTGAGGGCTGCATATCAGCTTCTCAATGATATAATCGGTAAGAGCATCCTAGGCAAGGATGTGACCAACACCTACTATGCTACAGCTTTCAATATGATGGCTGCTATCACAACAGATACGCCGGTCAACTGGTCAAGGGTGTTATTCGATGTCCAGATCTGGATGATTATCATTCGCCAAACCGGCCTTATCCCCCAAATCAAGCTGCCTACTCATGGAGCTCGGTGTTCCACTTTGTCCGGGTGAAGGACTGAATTAGGCCCAGGTCATAACCAAGGAAGTTGCCGATTCCTTCTATGAGCGGTTTGAGAAGGCATGGAAGAGGAAAAACTGACACCTAAACTCCCCCGGCAATTAGGTCAATCATTCCTACAACCGGTCATTTTGCTGTACGCACCGGTTGTATCAGTGTCCCACTCTATCATGATCATCTCGGTTTAGTCTATGCTATTTTCGGTTTTAATTATTCCCCTTTCGGTTTCATGTACTTTCCTTCATTAATGAAACGTAACTTTCAACTTCTAACTACATACAAACTTAGTCACTTTCTAACTAGATTCTCTACCTCGAGCTCCGCAACCGGTCAAAAGTAACTCCTTCCCAAGGAGTTTTGGAAACATAAATATTCCCTTTATAAATGAGACAAAACTGAATTTCAGCATTAAATGTCCCTATTTTCCCTCCAATTTCAGATCTATATAAGGAACCCCACCTTATCAACTCACCACATCTTCAAATCAAAATTTCTTGAACTCTCTCTCTCTCTTGGCAAAGTTTGAAAACATGTCGAGCCGAACACTACGAAACTTTCTGAGCATTGATTTCGACTCATGCCTTCAACATGAGGATCTGGAAACGAAGGAACTTATGTTTGAATCTCTAATCGACACCGGTCTTCGTGACTTTCTCGAAGAATCCGGACCTATACTCATTCCGGAAGTAACCGAGTTCTTCAACAATGCATCTATAAGTGGAGTTTTCATTGTTTCCACGGTGAGAAGCCGTACCGTTTTTCTGGACGAGAGCGCATTCGTTCAAATGTTCAATTTACACACTGAAGGGTTTTCCGATTTCCCATCCCGGGTGGGCAGTGCCGCGACCGACTATTCGGAACTGTTCTACGGAACCGAGGTGCCGGTGGAGAACCACGGTCTGAAAACCCGCCTTGCCCACCATATCCAACTACTCTACGAGATTGTCAACCGATCCATCATATGCCAATCTCCGAACCAACACTACTCTGAGAGAGTGTTCAACATGATGACCTACATTGTCAGCAATACACCCATAAATTGGTCATCGATCATCTACAATAACCTGAGGACTATGGTGGAGACCAAAAGAGGTCTCGGTTACGCTCCTCACTTAAGCCGGCTCTTTCTTACGTATCGTCCAGAATTTGGACCAGGTACACCGGCATCCCCATCGAATGTTCTCGATAAGGATGGGGTGGAGGACAAGCTCTCTAGAATCGTTATTACATAAGTTGTAATTCTATTTCTTATGTATTCTAAACCGATCAATGTATCGGGTTCTATCATGTACCTTTCTTTAGATGTTATCTGATTTTCAAGCTTGATAACCGGGTCAAAAATCACAATATTAGAATATCTATCTAAATAACCAACCGGCTAAAAACGCTAACTACGTCTTTGAAAAATCCGGTCAAAATCGAAAACTGCATCCTCACGGTTAAATAACCGCTTCATTTAACAAATGGTTACAAGAAGAACCGCTTCATCGGCGGTTACATAACCGCAATTAAAAGACCGCTCAAAGCCTTTGGAGGGAAAATTCCCGCCCATCAATTCCCGCCTCTCGTTTCCCGCCTCTCGTTTCCCGCCCATAATCTTTGGAGGGAAAATTCCCGCCCAACCGCGATGTGACGGTTCGCGGCGGTTGGAATTCCAAACCGCGACTATAAATAGGGTCCTTAGCCATTTTCTTTAACTCTCACGCGAATCGGCTTTCTCTCTCTAGCTCTCAAATCTTTCATAAACTCTAAATCCTTCGATTCTTCGTTCTATTCCTCCTACAATGTGTCGCGAATCTGTGTTGTTCAAACATATCGTCCAAGTCGACTTCGAAGAAGTTCGGGCGAACGGTTCGGCGGCAGCAGAGCGGGTGCTAACCCAGATCTCCGAGTCCGGTCTCGAACACTTTCTGGGCGGGCCGTTCGTATTATACCAGGATGCGGTCAACGAATTCTTCCTAACTACATTCCTCACCGAGGGAACAATCATTGCAACCGTATGCGGTCAACATCTTGAATTAACGGAGGAGTCGGTCGCTAAGATACTGCATCTGCCATCCGAAGGGAGCAACTTCTCGGTGTCCATAGACGAGGAAACCTTCCAGGCGGCTTGCCGGGATCTTTCGGATACAGCGATTCCTATCATGGTATCCGGTAAGAAATCATCTCTTAAACCTGAGTATAGACCGCTGTGTGATATCTTCACAAAATCGGTTCAAGCAAGAGGAGACAAATTTGACAGCCTCACCCGGGCAAAGATTGAAATGATTGCCGGTTTGGTCAACGACATCAAAATCAACTGGGCAAAGGTGGTTTTCACAAATCTATGTGAAATGGTGGGCCCGACATCAAATCGGTCATGGGATACGCCATCCCACTAGGTAAACTGATGCGTTACTTCAACATAAACACCGGCCCCGGTGTTTTCCTCACCCCCAGCAAAATTCTGAAATCTCACCAATTCATTAAACCAGAGGACAAGCCAGGTAGAAAGAAGGTCTCCGGTTCTACAAGCGGCCGAAAGAAGAAAGGAGCTAGTAGGAAAGCGGTTCCGGTCAAAGTAAAATCCGGAACCAAGAGGGATAGGCAACCAATCGGATCGGCTAATCCGCGATCCGACACCCCCAGCACTGAAGACTCGACATCTAGCTCTGGCCGAACCGCTTCACAGAACAGCGGAGAAGATCCAACCGGTAAAGGGAAAGAACCGATAGTTGAAGAACAATCGGTCAGACATGATGATGTTGATGCCGGATCGGACAAACTTCGGGAGGAAGATGAATCCGTGGATGAACACACCCGACAAACAGCCGAGGACCTCGTCAACAGAATCATGGACGAGCTTCATGAGCAGGCTCACGCGGCATTTGACGTATACTATTAATGGGCCCTGCACCGGCATCAAATATTTTACAAAAACATGCTGCCAGGTCTCACTATTGTCCAGAAATTCGAGAAGCTGTTTGAAATGGAGGAGGAAGTAATCGGCCTCACGAAGGCTCAGACCGTCGTGACCGCCCTAGGACGAGGTAGGTTGGTCGAACCGCATGCTCGGTTACTGGGGCTAACCAAACACATTCGACGTCTCCGAGAAAAACATATTCTAGGGACACCAGACTCTCAACTTGAGCTCTTGGTGTTAGACTTGCTAGCGGTCAGGGAACGGGAACTGACCGAGGAAATGGAACGACTTGAAGCAGAGCCCGAGCACCGGGAGACATTGAACTTCTCCAGATCTCCACCTGAGGATGATGGCGGTTAGAAACCGACCGAACATGAGCACTCCTCTCCTCCACCGGAACAGGAAATCAACGTGACCGAACTCAGGACGGGCACACCGCTCACAGAACAACGAGTTTCTGTTCAAACCGGGGATTCGGTACTGGTCATAACGGAAGATAGGGTCAAGAACCTTATCGAGGAATTTGTGAATACCGCGATCCGGCCGTGGCAAAAGAAGATCAAAGAAACCGTGGCTAAATCAGTCGAGATAATTGAGTCGACAAACAAGGAGTTCAAATCCGCGGTCGGCCGGATCACGTCCGTTGAAGCGAATTACGGTAATACAGATCAGTTGTACGGCGATCATCTTGAAAGAACCAAGGCATTGGAGGATATAACTCCAAAGCTGGTGACCGACCTCGCTTCCGTCAGCCAAAAGGTCGCTATCATGGAAGAATCTCAAGAAACAACCGATCAAAGGTTGACGAAGGTTGATGAAAACTTGGCTCAATCCGGTGCCCAAGCTGGATCATCTCTTAAGAGGGTGATAACTCTTGAAGAAAAACATGCCAAGCTCGAAGCCGATCTCAAAGCGGTCACCGAACAGGTGGCGGAGTTAATAGAGGCTAAGCTAGCTGCCAATAAGGCACTTGAGGAGGCAAATGCTCTCGCGGCCCAGAGGCTTCAAGATGCCCTGGACGAGCAGGTCCGGATTCAGAAGGAAACGGTAGTGGCAGATGCGAACCTGGCCGGACATATGCAAAATATAGAGAACGGTGCACCGGCCATAGCAGCTCGACAAGCCAAAGATGCTACCCGGCTAATGGTCCAACAGGAAACATACAATTAGTTCGCTGAGGCTCACAAGAAGTCCAAAGCGGCTGCTTCCCCTTCCGCTCCGGTTACACGAAAAAGAAAGGGTACTTCGAAGAGGGCGGAAATCACAACTCTTTTGGACAGAGTCGTTGATACGGTTGTTGAGCCTTCATTCAGCCCGGTTTTGCAAGCCGATGAAGATTTCGAGGAAGAGCTCGAGCCAAAACTCAGAAGACAGCGGGGTTTCGATGCAGCTCCAATTAGATCGTTCGTTCAACCGATCTCTCCATTCACCGGCAACTCAGGCGGTCAAGGATCCTCATCCAGGCCGGTTCCATCGGTCAAAGGAAAACCAACTACTGAACAACTGGAAAAATTCTTGCCGCCAAGATCGAAGAAATAGGGGCTTTATTTACCTTATTTACTTATGTTTACTTCGTTCTATATATATAAAGTATTTTTGCCTTAGTATATTTCATCTATATATCAAATATTTTTGGAAACCGGCCAACTTTTGCATTCTTACAAAGTTTTGAATATTTTAAATAAAATAATCAAAAAATGAGAAATTGTTAGATGAAAAATAAAAATTTTCACAAAATTTTCTCAAAATTTTCCAAAAATTTTTCGAAAAATTCTTTCAAGTCAGTTTCCAAAAATCCGGCTATATAAACTTTTAAAAACAACCGGCCTACTTCTGCATTCTTACAAAGTTTTGAATATTTTAAATAAAATAATCAAAAAGGGAGAAATTGTTAGATAAAATTAGATCAGTTAAATAGAACTTAACAAAAACAAACTTTCTGTGCAGGAAACAGTCAAGTTAATCAACCGGTCAAGTTACTCAACCGGTCAAGTTACTCAACCGGTCAAGTTACTCAATCGGTCAAGCAATCTAACCAAACAAGAAGATAAGATCGATCAAATCAGAAGGCCAAAATCATTGAACATTCAGTCAATTGAAAGCTATGGAAAAACCGGAAGTCATCCGGTTAACATAAACAACTGTCCAGTACAAATAGATACTTAGAGTATCTGTTGAGGATGATACCGAAGGGACAGACTTTAGTATTGCAACTTTCATACAAGTCTGAGGACAGTCTGCAGGCTGCAGAAGATCGTCCGGTAGGATCTTTCTACTTCAGGATAAATCAGAAACGCAATCTTCCAGGTACAGGCAACTGTCCAACCGACAGTTGCCATATTGAGTAAAAGACAAACCTAGCCGGTTTGACCTACACACTGGAAGACTATACCGCCAGGTCTGAATAGTAGACCGCCAGGTCTGAAGACTAGACTGCCAGGTCTGAATCACTGAACCTCTGCTCAACCAATCAAACTCAAGGAAATGAAATGTGACTGTTGACACATTTCACCTATAAAAGAAGGAGCTGAAGAGGAGTAAATGCAGTTCTAGCAGTTACAAGTTCTAAGAGATTTCGACAACCCAAAGTTATCAGTTCTACCAATTAGAAGCTCTAAGATTTATTGCAAGTTCATTTCTTTACAAGGTTTATAGCTTAAGTATTTATTTCAAGAGTGATTACAATTTCGGTTAAAATTGTACGAGTGTTATCGAGTAGTAAATAAGTCTCGATCGGATTGTGTTTGTGTATTCCTTAGTGAATATCCTTCTCGCGGTTTCGAGAGGAAGGGGTGACGTAGGAGTTTCATCTCCGAATATCCATAAAAACTTGTCTTGTTCTTTACTTTCTGCTGGTTTAATATTTCAACCGATCTATACTAACCTATTCATACCATTCTAACCGACCCTGCCTAAACCGAGTTACCGAGTCCCAAAAACAGATCCGTTATACTCCAAACCGACCTTGTCTACATCCGGTTCTGTCCATCCAGTGTGATTGCTGCTTCAACCTGAAACAAACCACTTCCACACTTGAACTCGGTTCAAGGGTTTGTGACCGTTTGTGTATTATTGAAACCCCAGTGTTAATCTCTAACCGGATTAAACACCAACCGTTGAGTGTTCAAACCGGTCAGACCCCGGTTCCCCAGCAGCGACCTAGATCCTAACACTTATTAATTATTGATCTATTTTGAGTATAACATGTTGTGTTTATGACTTCCACCCATATTTTTTGAGATACATCGGAATCAGCTAGTATTGACCTAACTACTTCCTTTAGTGTTTTGTTCCTACTTTCAGTAACGACGTTCTGTTGTGGAGTTTTGGAACTAGACAACTCGTGTCTAATACCAAATTCCTCAAAGAAAGAAGACTAATTTCTGTTTGTAAATTTAGTTCCTCTGTCATTTCTGATCTTTATGATACTTATAAATTTTTTATTTTATAATCTTCTAAAAATCTTGATTAAATTTTCAACAGTTTAATCCTTAGATATCAAAAATATTACCCAAGTAAATCTAGAGAAATTATCATTTATAACTAGGGTATATCTCATTCCCCCTAAGCTGGTTACTGGAATTGGACCAAACAGATCCATGTGCAATAATTTCAAACACCTGTGAGATTGGATATTTCCTTTGTTTTTAAAAGTTGATATGACTTGTTTGCCCATCTAACAAGCATGACAATCCTTATCTTTAGAAAATTTCAGTTTAATTATTCTAATTACAAGATCTTTTGAACAGATGTTGTTAATCGTCTTAAAATTAATATGATTTAGTATTTTATGCCATAGCCAGTTTTGATCATATTTATCTATCATGCATATGGAATAAGACATCTTATTCTTCTAGTTCATCTTATATGATTTTTCCACTCTACTTCCTGTCAGGAGGGTGTTCCCTTGTTGATCTTTAACAAGACAAGCAAATTTTTGAAAATCTACTATGTACCCGAGATCACACATTTGACTAATACTAATTAAGTTATATCATAGATTTTCTATTAACAACACGTTATTAATAGTAAGGTTATCATGGACAATCTTACCCTTACCTACGGTTTTACCTTTATTATTATCACCAAATGTGATTTTTGGTCCTGTGCACTTTGTTATGTCAGTCAATAGCCGCCTGTTTCCTATCATGTGTCTAGAGCAGCCGCTGTCCAGATACGAAACAAATTCTTCCAGGCACTTGTCCTAATTTTCCTACAAATATACTAATTTATAGCTTTGGTACTCATATTCACTTAGATCCATGGTTTATTAGTCCCTTGGGGATCCATAATTAGGTTATTTTTATGGATCTTCCACTTTGAGTTGTTAACAATGCGTATATTTAGACTCGACAGACGTCTTCCTTCCAGTTGATGATCCCTTACTTTAGAAGATGATTTTTGATGAAAACTTCTTGACTTTCTGTCAAGTTTTTTTTCCAGACCAGTTGGCTGCCTTTTTCTTGGGTTTAAGCCAACTAGAAGTTGGCTTAATATAGTTACTTTCATCTCTTAAAGTTGAGACATCACAATTGTGATTAGTTCCAATATCAGTTAAGCTCGCCTTTGATTGGGTTCAACTTTTTGTTTGACTCATCTGGGTTGTCATTAACAAATCCTATACCGAATTTGTGTCTGCTAGGCCTTTGCTGCATAATGAGCAGTTTGACGACATCTCCAGACTTCGTCCAAGAACTGACCACAACTTTATCTGCCCATTAAATATTTGCAGAACTTAGTTTTATTCAATTATCAACGCATCATCAAAATTACGTCGTATTTTTTTTTATTATCCTAAGTTCATTTTAATCAATAAAAGTGTTTTTCTTAATTCAACTTAATTAAATATTTCTTCTTTAATATTAATTTAATCAATTTCTCATTTTTCTTTCTTTAACTTAATCTAACAAAAACGATGCGGCATATGTGCCAATATCATCGGATGCAAATGTGCAACCCAAAAAAAATGTTCAAGCGGCTTCGTTCAAAAATGCTTGAAACATTATGATTTTATTTGTAGAAATCATGTGACATTATGATGAATATTTATTTGATTAAATATTATAATTTCTTTTAAAGAAATAATATGTTGAAATGAATTATGTGACAATCTATTGATTAAAAAAATGGATTTAATTCACATAGATGTGTGTTTTAAAAGGTACCAACACGAATGTGTGGGCAATGTTTTTTATTGATAATAACACAAAGTATAATTGTGTATATTATGATAAATAAAATAATGATATATTGTTAGAGAAATGTGTTATCTATAAAAGATAAAGTAGAGCAACTTAACAAAACAAGAAAATGTCTTGTTTATATTTGCTTAGTTGGTGCTCAATTTGATATTTTGAGGGATTGAAATCAAGAGACGCGTTTTTTTAAATATTATTTTCATACAAATTTGAAAAACAATATATTTAAAATAGATTTCATGGAATAAATTAATAAAGAAAATTTGGCTTTGAAAATTTTATATGACTTATAACAATGTTTACAATAATGATATGAAAAATTGATCATACTTTGACTAAAAATGAATGTGATAACTATATATATCATGAGAATAATGCAAATTATTTCATTACATGTCTTTTGTATGATATTTTTATCGTTTAAAATTACGATAAAAATGATTAAATCTAATAAGGATGTGAATTGCACTACACGAAATATTATATTGTTATTAAATGATATATTGATATTATTAAATGAAAGATTTTACCTATAAGTGAATATGTTTACACTTGAAAGTGCAATCTACGTATAGAAATCTTCTATGAAAATTATGATTGATAGATTAAACGTTATAATATATAATTTTGATTTATGTTGAAAAATAAAACAGTTTTATGAAAATTATGTAATTGCTTACACAAAAGCATAATAGTTCAAAGACATTTTGTCTAATAATTAGCCAAATAAACAATATTTTTCACAAAAGAATGTTTAAATGATAATTATATATGAATGATCGGTCTTATTAGAAGATATTCCAAGATTGTCTATAAGGAAATTTCTAATTATTGTGAAAATAATTTGAAATTGGACATGCTTAAAGTTAATGACAAGTCCTGACATACATGTCTTAGATATAATGTCATTAGACTATACTCTCTAATAGAGTTATCACATTTGACTGTATTAGTCAAGGATAACACTGTGGATCCACAAATCTAACTATTGAATAAAGAATTTGTTTGAAAGTCTTTTAAAGACATTAATCTATTATAAGTTTATATGAAAGAAAACTCAACTTATGCAGACTAGAGATTCCAAGAACTAGGTTCAGTGGGACAACATAATTGTACTAACTTGGAAAATTATTATTGACGATTAATCCTATAACGAAACAATATATAATTTGACGAGGATAATCATATCTCTTTTAATGATTCTTTGTGAGCTAAGATATCACCTATGTGAGGGAGAAGTGGGGTCGCTTCGAATGAATTGTACATCTCAATTCTAGACCCTCTCACAAAACCAAGCGCATGTTCCATGGCCAAAACATACACAACCATGAGAGCTTGACATTTATTAGGATGAATTATATGTAAAAGTGTGTAATCGTTAACATAAATGATATAATAGTTCAAGGACATCGAGTCTACTAAGCATCTAGTAAAGTTATATATACTTTTATAAGGGAATGTTCAAAGGGTTACACATACTTATCCTATGTATAATTTAACTATTGAACATTTCACCGGGTTAATCTTTTAATTTCCATTAATGCGGGGGATTGATGAAATTTTAAACTTATTCCATTAATTAAATGAAAATGAGAATTTGGATAAATAAATTAAATCTAATTTAATTCAAATAATATAAATTCACACCAAATTCAAATGTGAATTTTTGGTGAAATTTATTGACATTGGATAAGATTGAATGTTAAGGATAAGATCGTATTTCAAGAGTCTAGAATGTCAAGACTATAGGAATGATAGTCGTTGGATGAATTATCAGTCG
Source organism: Impatiens glandulifera (assembly GCF_907164915.1). NCBI lineage: Eukaryota > Viridiplantae > Streptophyta > Magnoliopsida > Ericales > Balsaminaceae > Impatiens > Impatiens glandulifera. Next base: position 27,432,952 of record NC_061867.1, read on the forward strand.
TTGGACTAATAAATAAATTTATTGTGATGGTTTAATTTTCAGTTATATATATCCCTTCGTATTGGAACTTTTTAAATATTTCTTATTCACTCATTTCATTATCTCTCTATAATTTGATAGGTTTTCTTTATTTTCTCGAATGTTCTTCGAGTTCTTCACTCAACCAAGTGTTCTTCGAGTTCTTTACTCAACTAAGTGTTCTTCAAGTTATTGACTCTTCGTATTTCTATAAAAACTCGAAGTGATTCTAGTGTTGAATCACTACTAAATTTGTTGTACCCTGGGAGACATCCATTTGCGATGCCCTAATTTGTTGTACTAAATTGGGAAATCTGTTAAGCACATGCCCTAATTAACTTTTTAAATTGGTTATTTTGTTCTTTGTATGTTATAGTTTATTTGTAACATCATTTTATATATTTTTTTCTATAATTTTGTTGACAAGAATACTAACTGAAACTATGATCGAGGGTGTTTGAAGGGATTTACATAGATATAGTTATGTTAATGATGATCAAGGGAAGATCTATGTAAAAGCCTACCTGAGCGGGTAGCTTAAAATATTTTGTATGTAAATGAAAAATACGATGGAAAATACTGTCGCTAATGATAAATTTCGTCACCAAAGAGAATTAGCGACAGTAAACTATGATATATTTTATTTATTTACTTGATATTATTATCATTCTACCCCGGTAAATTTTATACATAAAAAAAATAGTCTAGATATATTTTATATACTAACTCCAGTCATTGAGAATGATGATAGATCATAAATGGTCATGGACGGATGGATAGCCGAGATCAAATATAAATTATCCAAATACGGAAAAAAAATTTGATGTTGGTAGTACGACTCTTTGTTCAAAATTCTTTGCTTTTTTTTTCTATAAAAGAAATCTAATTATTTGGTTCATTTCAAATTTTCATGCAAAAAGAAATAACATAAATAGGTTATTCTTTTTGTTTGTATTTTGATTTTTGTAATGTGCCGTGCCTGTTTGGTTCTGCATGGTGTTCAATTGTAAAGAAGTTTGATACAGTAATTTTCATCCAATTGGAATATGGGACCTCCTATAATTCTCTTATTCTCTCTCTATATATATTAGGATCGAATCGAATTAATTACGGAAAAGGTAAACCACAATTGTGATGAAAATACTATACACATAGTGGATAAGATTTCCTGACATCTTTCATGCATAACAAACTACATAACCCCCTCTAGAAATCATATATTCTCAGATCTTTAATTATTCTTTTGAAAAAGTGAGACCATTTTCAATTCCTCTTTATTTGATGTTAGCAAAAAAATTGTAATAATAATTTACTTTACTTCTCATTAACTCTTTTTATCTTTAAATAATTTTTGAAGTGATAATTTTTTTTTGTTTTTCTGTATAATATGTATCAAGAGTATTATGCTTTTTTATGGAGAAAACAAAAAAACAAAAAAATTAAAATAAAAAATAAATTAATGAAAATAAAATTAATTCATAAAGTCAAGGCTCTTAAAAAAAACACTCTCCAACTTAGATCATATTTTGAAATTTTTGATATGCTATCGAACATGTCATTGTTGTGCATTTTCAATTTTCCTCTTTTTGCGAGATAAAACTAAATTTGATAATCTTCTTACCTTTTCTCAGTCATCTACATTCTCACCGTTTCTTAGAAACAAGCAATAGTTTAACCAAGCATCGTCTCCTGTTTAACATCCCTAACTGGCGTGAAAGACAACATAGGTTTGAAAGGTGATTTGAAGGGTAAAACATTAACCTCATCGTCTAACCAAGCATCATCTCCTGTTATTTCTTTTTGCTTCTTCAACATCATCAACCTCATCTTCATTAACTTGTACATCTTTAAGAACATCATGTCTCTCTTACCTTGTGGTACATCTCCTAGTCTAAATTAGAGGTGGCTGACAATTTGATTTAGGAGAGGTGTAAGCAAACGGTCAATATCTTTGTTACTTGTGATTTCTCTAAACTAAAAAAAATCACCAAAGTTTACTACAATCTATAGTGCCCCCTTCTGGACAAGCGGTTCCTCATGAACCCTTCTTTGGAGTACGGTGAGTAGGTGTCATCTCTTTACATACGACCAGGGGCGGAGCCACCCATGGGCTAGGGTGGGCTCCAGCCCCACCTAAATTAAAATCCTAAAAGAATTTTTTTATATATTTGTTTGACATGTGAGTCTTAGCTCAGTTGGCTATGTTATTGAAATGTTAATATGAGGTCAGGTGATCAAACCCTGGCCTCACCTTTATTTATATATAAAATTTTGTAAATAATATTATTTATTTTAAAATTATATTTATATAATAATCATACATTATTTTTTATTTATTTCAATATAATTAATAATACAAATTATTTATAAGAGTAAGATATAAAAATTATAATAATAATAATAGTATTTTATATTTCTTAATTTTAAACTATTTCAAAAATTTATAAGAAAATATAAATTAATATTAATAAACAAGTTAAAATAAAGAATTTGATATCCCGACTCAAGAACTTAACAAATCTCCTAGAATTGATGTTGATGTAAGTTCTTTTAAACTTGATCCAACATTACGTATTCCGATATGGAAATATCTTTTTAATCAAAAGGATGAAATTAGACGAGCTTATATCAAGATGGGGTCATATCAACCTATTAAGGATGAATACCCGCCGACCAAATTTGGAAATCAAAATCGACGGTTCCAAAGTCATTGGTTTAAGAAATTTACTTGGTTAGAATACTCTCCTTTGAAAGATGCTGCTTTTTGTTTCCCATGTTTCTTGTTTTAACATAAGCAACCCCAAAAACCTACATTTACAATAGATGGATTCAAATATTGAAAGCGAGTTAATGATGAGGATAAATGCTCTTTTGTTATGCATATAGGATATAATATTTCACCACATAATAGGACAGTTGAATATCTTGATAATCTAATGAATATCCTTGTCATATTGACAAAATACTAAATGCACAGTCTTTAGATGAAAAACAAAATAACAGATTACGGCTTACAACAACTATTGAAATCACTCGGTGGCTCACTTTGCAAGCGTGTGCATTGAGAGGGCATGACGAGTTTCCATCTTCTAATAATCGTGGAAATTTTATTAAAAAAAAAGCGGAACATAGAAAATTAAATCTGAGATGCAAGTTGGAGTCAGCCCCAGGTAATTTTTCATCCTGGCTCCGCCCCTGCATACGACGTCGATTAGTCTCTTTTTATGACTCTATAGAATGCATCTTTTAAAAGACTGTTCACTTGGAATCTATATCTCTACAATCGATTCTTGAGAAGCTCACCTCCCAAAATTTGGTTTGTTTTGTTTATAATGAAAGGACGGTGCATCAGCCATCATGCATGGTCTTTAAATATATCTTCTTTTTTTTTTTCTGTAATTAAATGATCTGGATATAAAGACTATAAGTTGCATGTCTCTATTAATTAGAATAGAGTAGCCAAGTAAAAAAACTGACGCTAGCATCAAGGGTTATAACAAATTCTTGGTATTGACGATTACTCAATATTCTCATCAAACATAAATTGCTATGAAATACACACTAGTATATTAAAAGAAGTAAAATTATAAGTGTGAATATTAGAAATGACTTTATAGCAATATCTTCGTAGTCCAAAGAACAAAGTTCATCTTTAGTACCTTCAATCTACATTTGACACTGCAACATCATTCCTAGCATGAACAAAGTCTTCTACGAGTTAATCATGGTAAAAGGTTTGATGGACACACTAAGGAAAATTATGAGTTGGTGAAAAACATTGATATTATTTCCAAAACTTCATAATCCGACAATTACATAATACGACTCAAGGTCAAAGAAGAAAAAAAAGTGAGCTACCTTAACCATTATTAATTTAGATAATTTAATCGGAAGTTTATTTTTATAGATTAATTATCCACTTTGAGTAATATTAATCTCCACCATAGATTTATTCCCAAAATAGAACCTCTGCCCGATCGATTAAACCCATAGGGCGCCGACACGCTTTAGCATGGGAATTAGGCTCCGTTTGAGGTGGAGACTCATGACCTCGTTTGTTCCGCCCACGAGCTTCCCTCCGATGAATACAGCGGGGATGGAGGGATTGCATCCGAGGCGGGAGAGAGCATTTTCGATCTCATGGCCCCAACCGGAGGGAAGCTGATCTAGGTCATGGATGGCCGGATTGACTCCAAACTCGAGGAACAAGGACTCGACCGTGAATGACATGGGACACGTGCTTTTGCTGAATATTACGACTGGCCTTTCGGCTGCCATGCTTGTGACCTGCTCCATTGATGATGGAAATTGGGAAGTTTAGGTTTAGAAGATTACAAGCTTTTGAGAGAATTTAGAGTGTGGGATATGATGAAATTATGAGGGAGTGTGAAGGGATTATATAGATATAATTGTGTTGATAATGATCAGGTGTATGATAGATCATAAATGCATGGATAAGATAAAATATGTGAAGAAACTTCATGAGGTTGGTACGGCCCTTTGTTATGAAAAGTAAAGAAAAGATAGTTTATGCTTGTTCGATTAAGTACTGTACAGGGCCTGTTTGGGACCATGCAAGGAAGTTTGAGGCTAGAGTTGTCTTTTTTGGAATTTGGGACCTCCTCTTTAGGTTTTGTTGATTTTTAAGATTTTTATCCAAAATCTATAACCTCACTTCAATAATTATTTCATCCATTTAATCACTTTTATTATTTAGTAAAATATCAAGATTAACCAAAAACTAAAAAAAAAATTAAAGGCCTTTTCATCACTAATCACTTAAATTTTTTTTTTTAACTAATAACTTTAAATTTTTTAATTAATTTTAATATATATATATATATATATATATATATATATATATATATAAATGATTGGGAAATGAAATTTGGGAGAGAGAATGATGTGGCACAATCTAATTGGCCAAAAAATAACAAAATTTTTCTCTCTTTTATTTCTTCACCTTATATCATTTTTTCCAAACCAGTGACATAGTGACACATTATTCTCTCCTCATTCTCTCTCTCAAATTTTTCCTATCACTCATCATATATATAAATATATATATATATATATATATATATATATATATATTAATTAGTAATATGTGTTATATTTGTATAGAAATGGACATTGCATTTACAATTTTGTTGATGAAAAAATAGTAAATTAAAAAAAATAACAAGTGATATTAGAGTAGTTTTATGTTATTAAATTGATAAAAATAAAAATATGATTACGCTTTTATATATATTCTTAATTTCATTCGGCCAAAGTCGATAAGAATAAATTTAACCAAAAAGAAAGATCAATCTCACTACAAAGTTAATAATAATTTAACTATTCATATTTTTGAAGATAATTCAAACGCACATGACATTAAGGCTGCAAATGAGCTGAGTTGAGTTAAAGCTTGCTAGAGCTCAAGCTCGACTCGATTAAATATTTATTAGATCGACTCGAACTCGAACTCGAACGAACTTATAAATTTGAGCTCGAGTTCGACTCAACTACATTACCTACAAGCTCGACTCGACTCGACTCGAAAGCATAAACAAAAATTGAATTATCAAACTCAAGCTCGAGCTCGAACCAAATTTATTTATAAAATTACCTATTAAACATTTAAAACATAATATTTTAAAATTAAAATATGAAACAATCATAACTATTCTTCTAAAACATGATAATCCAAAACATTAAATCACCATTACTAATCAAAATTTTAAAATATAAAATTCAAAAATCAAAGAACAAAGAACAAAACTTTATAAATTATTTGAACATTCAATATATTAATCTTTTTTAACTCATGTTCTTCAATCATAGCACATGTACAACTACCTGCATTCCATAATATGAAATGTTTAATCTTAAAAATAATTAATATAAAAAATAAATATTAAAACAAATAACTACAATTTAACTTACTGTAAGAGATAGATACCGACAACAAAAATTTTTGATATGTCTTCTCTTTCTGAAAAAGTGAAAAATCAATTAAATAGGTAATAAAATTCAATATATAACATAAGAATTTAATAATTTAAATTTACTTTAATCTTCTTTTTCATTCCATTTATATGTTGAAGCCAATCACCCCCACAAAGGGGAAATTTGATGAAATGACCCTCATGAGAGGTCTAATTCCAAAAAAAGGTCCACTGTTGATAAAGTTGGCAAAAGGGGCTTTTTTGCCATGTGAAAAGTCTATAATACCCTTGCGCGCCTGTTTTACTGCTCAAATACGAGAAATGTATTTCTTGTATTTGGTATTTCTCGCATTTGTTATTTCTCGCATTTTCTATTTCTCGCATTTGCTATTTCTCGCATTTGGTATATCTAAGTATATATTGAGATTCAGACATTTGTAAAATATAGGAAAACGGCTAGGGTTTCGAATCAATCTACAATAAACTACGAAAGAACAATCTCCAATGGAGGACGCTATCGCGATGCATTCATCTCTGGATATCAGATTAACACACATACATGACGACGACTCAAGACAAGAGCGCCTTATCATCGGAGGCTCCACTTGCCCCCATCACCGTCGAACGCAATGTTCGCTCCGACCTCGACACCACACTTCCAAAGCCTTGTATGTATTCTCTAGATAAATCTTGTTCTTTCAAATTATTAGATCTTTGAGATTGAGTCTTTTTTCATCAAATATGCAGACTTGGTTAGAGGGTCGACTGCTCCTGATATGTACCATCCACAAGGAACAATATGGCACCCTCAATATGGCATGCGTGTCCTCCAGCAACATGCTTCCTACTTTGATCAAGATGACAATGGAATAGTCATCTTTCGGCACTAGGGCTTGCGTTGTATAACAATGACAGCAGGCTCAATTACGAGAAATGTATCTCTCGCATTTGATATTTCTCGCATTGGTAAATATTCTCCGACCACGAACCCTAAATTTAGGGTTCTCATATAAATACTCTATAATTTAGATTTTCAAATGAAATTGTCAATTTTGAAATATGGGTTCTTCAGATTTTGATGATATTGTTTAAGATGCAGGTTTGCGTCAACTGGGTTTCAATATTAACAATTTCCAGTAAATAACAATATACTTAAAATACATATGTGGGTTTGGTTGCATTTATACAGGTGCCTATTGCAATTGGATGGCCAGGTTTGACGGTTGGTATGAAGTACAGGAAGGATGTTCCAACTGGAGGACTTGCAAATGTGGCTGCCACAGTGATCAATCTCCATGGATTTGAGGCACCTAGTGACTATGAAACTACCCTAATTGAGGTGGTTGACAACTAAAACCACAAAGCCAAAACAGGCCATCTTCGAGAAAGAAGAGTTTTGACTTCTATGTTATTTTGCTCATTTTGTCTACTGTTTAGCCTGGTTCTTGTTAGGTTAAGAATAAATAATAGAACTCATCCTTATTTACCCACCAAAACTTGGTCAAAAAAGAAGGAAGAACTTATTCTTCTTCTTATTTAAAATTAAAACTATTAAATGTTGGAATGAGTTTTTTCCTTTTCCTTCAACTGTTTTGTTATTATCTGATTTGTTTTTCTTTCATTTCATATTTAGTTTTAACATTAAAAAACTACTTAAATGATTTTCATTCATTATGAATTGGATATATAAAGTTAAAAGATAATATTTAGACAATATAACTAAATTTACATTGTAGAAGTTCCAACAGAAATGTAATTGTTTTATTTCATCAATGAGAGATGAAATAGTAAACACATGTCCTCTTGTTGGCCCTTTTGTTCATCAAAGATCAAAGTAATCATAACTTCATCATTCTTAGCTTACTATTTAAGTTCATCAAAGATTAATTCATCATTTTCAGATGACGGTTTAAACATGGTTGGGTATTGTTTTGTCAAATTATTCGGACACTTTAGGCAGTATTATTGACACAATTGAGAACGATTCATCCATGACTAATTGTATTCATACAAAAAATAAAACTTTATGACAGCAAACTTAGTCCGATTAAACATGACACCATACATAACAAAAGACAAACCCAACCCAAAATTTAGAATCTCAGACTGTAATAGAATTTGTAACAAATATAGAAAGTAATTTGTATAAGTCAGTCACATCTATTCCCATGAAACTCTATATATAAATTTAGGTAAAATAATGTGTTACAAAATAAGAAAATTTGGCTTCATCAAGAGAAAAAGCTTGATGGAGAAACAGGTGAAGAATTTTAGGATCTGAAAAAAACTGTAAATGATTTACAAAACTAGAATTCTCTATACAAAATGGCTTCAATGAGAATTGAGAGCTTATTATTTTTTATTGGGAAAAAACTTATTATTATTGATTACAAGTAAGAGAGTTAGTTATATTTAAGATTAACTAAGATGATTATTGCTCAAGAGGAATCCATTTTAGTTCTAGATCAATCTCTCCCGATTCCACATTCTGTAGCTTAAGACTCACTTCCTTCTTCACCCTTCCATCGAATATATTCACAGTGTTGTCTTCTATGAGGGAATTATCATTCGCCTTTATCCATTTCCCAATTTGCATGTTTCCAAACATTGCAGCATCCCCATATACCATTGCAGAACTTATCATCCATTGTATATCAATATCTGCCTCACCCATTATATCATCAGTAGAAAATGTATCATAGTCATACACTTTCTGCATGCATGAATAATTTCATTTATCTTCGAAAATTGTTAAAAACAAAAAGCAATATTCTTTTTTTACCAATTTCACCGACCCATAATTCTGGGGCACTCAAAGCATCAGCTCCTCATTCCATATAGGATTAAGATTACTCTTCATAATAATTGTTTGCGCTTTCTATATAAAGTTGATCATATTAACATTTTCAAAATATACAAAAATCGGGACTGGACTCAACTCACTCACCTACTGCCCGAGAGTAAAAACAACATAAGGATCACTCGACAACATATCTCTAACAACAAAATTTGTGCCTTAACCACTTTTATCTTGAGCATTCCTATAAATTCCACCATTCATTCCTGTCAGTCAGCCATCCATCAGGAATTCATAATTATTTATTTAGTATGAACAGAATTAACCACACAAAAAAGATGTAGATCTTTGGATAGAGAATGACTACAAAATGAGATGAACTAGACTGCAAATTGTTGCTTGACTTCTTTTTGGAATTTGAAGAAATACGTAAGCTAGGCTTCACAAATTCTTGCAGCTCATACTTAGACCTACAATAGAAACAAACCAAATAAAGGGTGGGTGGGATTTAAATAATTTGATCAATATATTAACCAAAGATAGTTTAGTTGCACTGATTGATCGATCATAAAACTGGCTTGATAAATTTAGAACGGTCCTCGTGGCTAGAATCTAGCCTAGATTTCGAGAAACTGTCTGGAATATAAGTCTGGTAAATAGAATTAGTAGAAGCATTTCCTCCAACATCAATCATCGCCTCAATTTCATCCTCTGTCCATTCGTCTAATGTCACCGATAACACCTGTTCTTGTTGTTTAAATCACTTATGAGTTATAACATACCATTTTTTTTATCCAATTCATCTATCAATCATTGAGAACCATCACTCATATCACCTTTGAGATATGTGCTCCAAGGCTTCTGTGCACTCCACAACATTTTAAGCATATGAAAACCCCAATATTAACTGACCTGAAAGTAGAAACAACCAACCCTCTTAATTCTTATCACAACTCTATCAACATTTTTAAAATACCGAATACTAAGTAAGAAACATACGTCCACTTTGGGTGTGGAGAGCCACAATCTGCACAATAACGATTATCCTTTTGCATCTGCAAATCTTTCAATCTTCCTTTACCTATAAAAATCAAGTAGTAATAAAAGGAATGATATGAATTACTCCTTTGAAACCCTAATTGAATTCAAATAGATACCTGATTTACTCATTTCTCTATTTCAGATTCAAAATCATCAAAACAAAACGTTTCCTTTTTACCAGTCCGCAAGTTTCCTCTACCGATGTTGAGAGTGTTAAACTCTGTCGGATTCTCCTCTTCAATTTCCATATCCGTCGAAACGTTTAAATTCTGCTTCCATATATCAATGAAGTACAAACCCATGTGTTATTAATTGTCATCATCTTTACATAGATAAACTTGTAAGATTTCCTTAAATCCCTAGATCCTGCATCCAACATAATATCACTTGGATAATATTCAAAACCTAGAATACATATGAATGTCTTACCTTATGAGCAGCGGGATCGGAGGGGATAGGGTTTGAGAGAGAGTCGGAACCCTAAAAATTAGAGATTTAAAATGAGGGTCAAAATTAGGCGCTTTATATAGTATGAAAGACGCATATTACATAATGCGCGTATATGTAATATGCGTCTTTTAATGTACGCATATTACATATTTCGCGTAAGTGTAATTCGCGTAAGTGTAATCTGCGTAAGTGTAATTCGCGTAAGTGTAATCCGCGTAAATGTAATTCGCGTAAGTGTAATTCGCGTAAGTGCAGTCACAGGGGCAAGACAGACATTTCGCAGGGCAAAAAGGCCAATTTTGCAAATATTATCAGGCGCGGGCCTTTTTTTGGAATGAATGCTATTATTAGGGCCATTTCATCAAATTTCTCCCACAAAGCAGAGTTTACACTGTATTCGTAGATATAAGTTAATTAAGAAATAATATTTTCAATTTATTAACTCGATATAATTTCTTTTAGATATTATTATATATATTTAAATTATTTGGGTGCAAGTGTAACAAGATTCTAACATTATAAGAAGAGTCTAATTTATAGCATTAATTTTTTTCTATATATTATAATACATATTATTAATCTTAAAATTATTTTTTTCTCAGCACATATTATATATAATATATATATATATATATATATCCTTTTATTCTCTCTCCATATTATATCTAATAAATATACTAACTTTTTTTCTCTTTAAATATTATAGGTATATTATACTTTTATTATATAAAATATATTAACATTTTTGTAACTCTTTCAATATTATATATAATAAACTTTTATTATATATAATATATTAAACATTTTTTTTTATCTCTTTTAGTTTTTTTTTTATCTCTTTTCGTCATTTTTAATCATAAATTAGTATTATTCTATATATTCATCCAACATATATAGAGAATAATAGAAGCATAAGTTTTCCTAATACATGAAAAAAAAGACATATAAGCATGATTTTTTTAACACATGAAAAAAGGGTGAACAATACTTACCTTACCAATGAGTTAACCAATAAAATATTTTTTTCCTTTCTTTGTTGTTAGATTTCCTTAAGGTAAAAAGAAATCAAGGTTAAATAAAAAGCAAAAACAGTAATTATTATAAAAGTAAAAATAATTCTGAATGAGATCAATGTCAAGACAAAAAAAGAAGAAAATTAATAGATAAAGAGTGAAAAAATTGTGAAGACTAAAGAAGAAGAGATTAAGAGTTAAAGAAATGGTGTAGAATAAATGGAAAAAAATATGAAGAGTGAAAGAAATAGTGAAGATGGAAGAGAAAATGAAGGAAGAATGAAAGAATTGAAAATAGAAGAGAAAATGAAGGAAGAATTAAAGAATTAAAGAAGAGGCACGGAGATTAGATTAGATGAAGAAGATTATGTTAGATGAAGAGTCGCGTAAATATGTTAAGAATTAGTATTTTACTTTATGGATTATGGGCCATCATATGAGTTTTGAAGATAAAGAGAGGGGAAAATATATTATTTGAATTTTGAGTTTTAATATGAAATAAAAAATATATATATTATATACTATGAGGTTCGAAAAAACTCGACAAGTCATCGAGCAAACATTATATGAGCTCGAATTTGACTAGAATATTAAAAGAGCCGGCTCGAGCTTGGTCAAAGTTAAGCTCAAGCCGAGCTTTGACCGAGCGGCTCGCGAGTGGTTCACGAGTAACTTAACTCATTTGCAGCCTTACATGACATCCACTCAATTTAAGACATTATTTGAACTATCATATAATCACTGTAAATTTTTTTTTCAAATCGCAACATATAGTTGCAACATTTCTTTTTTTAATGCAAGTTTTGAAGAACATCAATTCATATTGTAATAAAAATTTGAAATATTGCAAAATTTTTAATTATATTTTCAATCAAAACGTATGTTTATAGAAAATATAATCTGGAAAATTTTTAATACAAAATATATTAGTAGAAATAGAAAATTTTAATATTTTTTTCTAAATTTATATTAATATATCTTTGCAACTAAACTAGTAATTAAGTTGACACAGAATAATACCGATAATATCACAAACATATATTCATGTCAAATATATTTTCATTAACTATTGTACCAAATATTATATAAATAAGGGTGTCATTATTGCAAATTAAAATCTCAAGTAACTGTGATAATATTGATAAGCAAATTTATAATAAACATTGCATTAACACAAATAAATAATATATTCATAACTGGTACTGCAATTCTAATATAAATTATTACTGCAAACCATTTAAAATTTTATATAATAATTTTGTAAATATTTTTCGAAATATTCGTAATATAATAACATTAAAATATGTATTAATTATTATATATAATCTATTCTCAACCAATTCTACAATTGTATGAAATATTATTATTGCAAACTACGTTGCATTTATATTTATTAGTTTTGAAAATTTCGTTTGACATATTTGTAATATACTAACAATACGTTTCGCAATAAAAATTATATATAATCTTTTCGCAAAAAGTTTTACAATATATCATATTTAATAATTTTGAAATCATTTATTACTAATCTATTAGCATTATGTTTCGCATTAATAATTATAAATAATCTCTTAGCATTATAATATGCATTAAACTATATAAATTTTTACATAAAACATAATTTTTAAAATACTAATAAATATTCAATGTAAAAGTATTTGCGAGTCTTATTAAATTAAGTTTCCTTTGTTCATATTTCACCATCAATTTGGCCAACCATAAACGTCTTTTCCTATTCCACACGTCATCTTTAAACTCTCTTCATCATTTCATATTTTCATCATTTCAAAAGATCTTCCAATTTCTTTAACATATTTCATTTCTTCATCAAAAAATTTCTTTAACCCATTTCTATCTATATAAACTCTTTCTTTTCATCATTTCATCATGGTTTTAACACGATCTACTTGCAAACAACTGCTTTCAAGGACGCCAAGCTCATGCACTCCTTGATACGACTTGAACTCTAACTATGAGAACAAAACAACACCGAAAATAGCATCTACTGAGCTCCAAACTGTCAAGGCGGAACTTGCAGCTTCTAAATTAAGAATAACGAGCTTAGAAACTAATATGAAGTCTACAAATGATTATATATATAATGTTCTTGTTGATATACACAAAATAAATAATACAACTATCAAGGTTGTTAATGACACGACCGAGAAGGTAGTTCATATTTTGTAGATCCTGTGATTTTTATTAAAATTTTACCTTTTTCGAGCTTTGATATATATTTTGTTGTTTATATTCATTAGATCAAAGAAGTTTTGTTGGTAGAAAATAACTTGATTGAATATGTGTTGGGTGCTATGTATGTAAAGAAGATGGACAGCAACTTGGAAGGCAACAAAAGTAAGAAAATATAATTTATAAACTTTTATTTGTTTTGAATGATTTGTATGAAGTTTTTGAAAATGGTTTGGTAGTTTTGGTTATGAATGTTTTTTTTTGTTTATAATACTGAATTATATATTTGGTTATTGAACACTGGTTTGGTTGTTGGTTTTTTTTAATGCTTATTAATATTTATAATTTTGGTTATATGATTATTTATGCTTAACATGTTATGGTTATGATTTTTATATTTTTTGTTTACATAATATTTGAAAAGTTTATGGTTATAGTTTATTCATATAGTTCAGTCTTTAAAAAAATTAAATTTTACATTCATTTTTATAACATTTGCACAATTTTTACGCATATTTTCCATAGAAATTATTGCGAAAAATATTGTTGATCAATGTCTAGTTCAATGAAAATCTTTCAACTCTCGACTATAGTATGAATCTGCAATAACATTTGTATTAATCCACGTTCATCGCCTCATTGTTGTTATTTTGCAATAACAATATGTTGTAATTATTTAAGAAATCTTGTCCTATATGAGAGTGCATTAAACTTTGTACTAAACTGTGTTCAACGTCAAATTTCTTTAAAGTTTACAATATCTATAATACGTATTATTGCGAAGACTAATGTAAATTGAATGACATATATAGTATATATTTTTTAACTCTCGGGTAGAAATCCCTTATTTGAGAGTGCAGTAAATTTTTTACTAAATCGTGTTCAACGTTGAATTGCTTTAATATTTACAATATCGATAATACATATTATTGAGAAGACTTGTTCAAATAGAATGAATTTTTTAGTAAATATTTTTCAACTCCTAGGTAGAAATCCCTTATTTAAGAGTGTAGTAAAATTTGTACTAAACTTTGTTCAACGCCGAATTACTTTAATATTTACAATATCGATAATATATGTTATTGCGAAGACTAGTGCAAATCGAATGGCATATTCATTAAATATTTTTCAACTTTCGGATAGAAATCCCCTGTTTATGAGTGTAGTAACCTTTGCACTAAACCATGTTCAACGCCGAATTACTTTAATATTTATAATATTGATAATACATATTATTGCAAAGACTAGTGCAAATCAAATGACATTTTTAGTAAATAGTTTTCAACTCTCGGGTAGAAATCTCCTATTTTAGAGTGCAGTAATCTTTATAATGTCGATAATATATAATATTGCAAAACCTATTGTGGATATATATTTCACGTTAAAACAAATTAAAATAGTAACAATTTTAGTGTTAACAAAGTATTTAATATTTCTAACTACCACCAACTACCTATGTACTTGTGTACTTACTTTATTTACTTCATCTTCTATAATTTACACACTACAATATATATCTCTATCTCTATCTTCTATCTTCATTCTTTGATCAAGAACATCAAGTTCTTCAATATATTTCATTTAACATCAAAGTAAATATATGTCTCTATTTTACATCTTCATCATATATATATATAAAGTAGATAATATTCTTATTTTCATGTATGTCTTCATGTTGTATCACATTTTTAGAAAATCTTCAACATTTGATGAACAAAGATCAAGATCTTGAATACATTTTATATATTTAACATATTATTCTTATTTTTTCTTTGATTATATATATCACATATTATTCTTATACATGATTTTATATACAACCTAATTAATATATTTGGCTAAATGCATATTAATCTTATATTTGATTTTTTTTTATATATATATATATATATATATATATATATATATATATATTGTAGGTTACAAAATGAGGGAGAATCGGGTTTGGATATACAATAATAAACCTGAATGTATTGACTTATTTCTAAAAGGTTTAGAAGAGTTCATTTTATTTGTCACAACTCAACATTCTTATATGGATGGTCAAAAAAATCAGGTGCCCTTGCCAAAAATGTTGTATTCAAAAGTTCATTACGTCTGAATTATGCCATAATTATTTACTAAGAAATGTATTTATAAAAAATTATTATATGTGGTATGCTCATGGGGAACCAATTGAAAACTCAAAGGTATACAACTATCAATATAAACAATGTTTAGTAGGTTACAATGCAAGATCAAATGCATCCTCTCTTCTAGCCTAGAGGCAACAAGTGGTGGATATCTCAGGCCTTCTTGAGGTCTTGATTTCAAGCCCGTCTGGCGGCAAGTTCTACGCCTAGTTAAATGGTTAAGTGTGTTTGCGGGTTATGTGCTTAACCTAGGGGGATTAGTCGCACTCCATAGGAGCAGCGGAACCCAGCGTTCTAAAAAAAAGAAATATCAAATGCGTATGAGTCAATGATATATGACATGACATTAAGTTACCAACCAATGTGGGGAATGAAGCTTATAATTTAATTTATAGAGTTATTTTTGTCTTTACAAAGTTTGTTACTGGTTGTAGGATGTACGTGACTATAAGATTGTCAATAGAAGAACAAAAAAGGATAAAGAGGTTCCAAAGACGAAAACTTCATCTTCTAAACATATCAAAATGGTAATATCCCGAAAAGAAAAAAAACCCTCTTCAAGACAAACAACCCCAAAACAACCACCCCCAACTACACTTAAAAAACCGTCTTCCAAAAAAAAGTATCCCCCAAACAACCCATACCCCCCAAACAACTAGTACCCCCCCAAACGACCTGTACCCCCCGAAACAAGCACTACTTAATTCATCTCAAAAACCTATAAATTAAAAATCCAACCAAAATAAAGAAGATTACTCCAACCAAAGCGCCTTCAACTTCAGTTCAGCAAAGTCTTCAACTTATCCTTTCTAAAGGAATAAAAACTCACATTGACACAACAAATATCGTGGTTAATCGTGCCCTCATCCTCGACAATACATACCCAACTTAGCCAACGGAAGATGAGGATGAAGAAGATTCAAGGGAGGATGTAGACCTAGACGATCTTTCCAAATCGTCAAAGACCTACATAGTAATTGTTGGAGAGAAGTAAGTTTATTCATTTATGTTATGTGTATATTTACTTTAGATATATATAATGATTTCATTTTTAACCCTTGTATGTTTTTACAACTTCTATCCGGATATTTTGAAAGACATACATAGGATAATCATGAGTTATTGGAGAGGGGCATACTTGAACTATAATCAAGTTCCTAAAGACATTAAGAACGTTTGGTGGGAATAATTCATAGTATGTTTTGTTCTAAGTTTTTAACAAATTTATATAACTGGTTGTAGGAGACATTTGAGTGGGATCCTATTAAGGAGGGGGGTGTGAATAAACTTTTTAAGAAGAAGGGTAGTTCCAAGATAAGAAACTTTGTGACTAGGGAAAAATCCTCTTTGAAAAAACCCTCACACGTTACCCTAGAAGACTAGAACGAAATAAAAACCAAATTTAATGAGCTAAAGTATTATGAGAAATGCACCAAGATCAAAGGAAATTGAAAGAAATACTTAGAAAGCGGTGGTGCTACATATTGTGGGGGGTCAATCTCGTTATAGAACATCATAGAAGATTGGTAATTAAGTAATTTATTTATTTTAGTTATATTTAATTGATTAAATTTTATATTACTAATACCTAAATTTATAATTTATAATAGACAAAGGAACTTGGAAGACATCATTCCCTTCTTGAAACATTTGAGAAGACACATAAAAAGAAGGATGATACATGGAGTGGAAACATGGCAGCAGAAGTTGTGGTAATATTAATGTTTTATGTTCATTAAAAATTTGAGCTTTATTTTTTATACACAACTAACTATATTTTATTATGCAACATTCTTTTACTCAATTCCATCAAACTCATGAATCTTTGGATTTAAATGAACAGAAATCTAAAATGGAGTTGTGGATGGAGGCAGTAGGGAGTACTAAGAGAGAGCGTGTGTTTTAAATAGGTTATATGGGCCGAAAACAGGTATTCGAAAATGGACAATCTAGAACACAATTTTCTTAGGTGTTAAATACACTTAAAGAACCCGTTAGTGCTTTACAAATTCAAAATTCTAATAAAGGGAAAGAGAATGCACTACCAAAAGAAGAAGTTGAGAGATGTAAGGCGGAGTATGTAGAACATCAAGAGAGCACTAAATTATTAGAGTCCAACCAAGTTGAACTAGTTCAGGATAAAATTGTTCTTCAAACTCAAGTGTAGTGTTTAAATGAAATTTTTGACACTTTCCTAGAATTATGGACTAATTTAGGGAAATAAACGATCCCAAACACTCCCACTCAGGACGGTAATGAAGAAGGTTAGTGATTCAATATTTAATTTGGTAATATGCTTCATATTCAAATGCAATTCATATGCTATTATCATAATGTTATTAATGATAATTATAATAATAAAGACTTAAGTATGTTGAATTATAGGTTTGAACAATTAATAGGTAGATTTAAGAAGGTTGAATTGTAGGTTGGTGTTTTATGAAATTTATTTAGTAAGTTTTCAAGTGATTTAGTTTTATGTTAAATATATGAGTTTTTTAATGTTGTCAAGTGATTTAGTTTCATGTTTAATATTGTTTAATTAATAGGTTAGTGTTGTATGAACTTTATTTAGTAAGTTTTCAAATGATTTAGTTTTATGTTCAATATAAGAGTTTTTTAATGTTGTCTAATTAATAAGTTAGTATTTTATGAAATTTATTTAGTAAGTTTAAAGTAATTAGATTTTATGTTCAATATATGAGTTCTTTTAATGTTGTTAAGTGATTTAAATTCATGTTTATGTTTCTAAGTGTTTAGTTTTATGACCAATATATGAGTTATATAATGTTGTCAAATGTTATTGGAGAATGCACCATGATGGGTGTGATGGGTCTTGGACTTCAAAAGCTGTAAGAAAATTAGAAATGTATATTGTTCAATATATAAACTACATAGTAAATCTAATTGCTCATTTTATTGAATTTATACAGATTTGTAAAAATGGAGATGGATGGATTGAAGCATAATTAGGAGCTATTTGGAAATGCCATTTTGTGTAAAATTTGGCAAGTTTTTGTTAATATTTTTGGTCATATTTATGAAACATAAGTAGTTTATGAATTTAATTTGCAAATGTATTTTGAAAATTTGTAATGAAGTTATACTCGTTTACTAAGAATTGATACATGAATCATTTCAAATTGATGAATATAAGCTTGTTTTGGTTATTATTTTTATATAGGAATCATTGAATTCAATTGAATTAAAATATTTGTTTTTGAAATAATGCGCAAAAGGTTGCAAAAATTAGGCAGATTTAATGCAAAATTTGAAAATATATTATTTAGAATTATGCAAATCATGCATTACAAATAATGCAAATGAAGTTGTATAGGTTATTGTTAATATTAATGCAAAGTTATGAATAAGGTAATTGCATGAATAGTTATAGTTTTATCAATAATATAATTGTAATTGTGATAATACAAAGAAAGTTGCAGATCAATTACATAAGTATAATGTAAATGATAATGCTATAATTATAAATTGGGTAATATAAATAGAATTTCAAACGAAATAATGCAAATAGAATTTCAGATATATTTGTAATTGATTAGGAAAATTATAAATATATATATATATATATATTGCGAAGATTATTGCAGTATGAAATTTAATGTGTTATTGTAAAGAGTATTGCGTAATATAATTTTATAAGATAATACAGTTTTTGATGAAAGTACGCTTTAATATAAATAGTGTAGGTACTGTAGTATTTGTTGAATATACTTTTAATAGAAATATGCAAATTTTATTACTTCATTTTCATATATTTGTTATATTGGCTATTGCAAAACATATTGTAATTCATAATTTTATGCGTTATTACAGTTTATGTTGAATATACTTTTATTGTTAAATATATTCATTTTATTAAATTTCTACTGCAAAACATTAGATTTATTAATAAAACATATATTGCAAATCTTATGGCAAATATATATTAACTATGGTTAGTTACAGTTTCAGATAAAGTGGATTTTCTACAATAAATCTGGATTTAGTGAAAATTATGTTGAAACAGTTAATGTAAAACACCAATACAAATTTGCAATAAGGTATTTGCAATGTTTAGCGGTACTTGCAAATGTAGTTTCGAAGTTTCGAACTAATTGCTAAAGACAATTTTTAATGCAAAGATAGTTGTGGGGCACTTATTGCAAATGAACAGTTTTTTGTAGTATATATATATACCAGTAGAAAATGCATCATTAGCGACGACAGAAACCGTCGTTAATAGCCTTAATGGTGTTGCTAATAAATATCAGAGACGACGAATAAAACCGTCGTCATTCATCGCTAAAAAAGTCGTTCCTAAAAGACAATAAATTTTAGCGGTAGATCCCCATTCGTCATTGCTGAAAAAAAACATTAAAAAAAATAAATTCAAATAATTATTATATCAATACATTTCAATATTCACAAATTTAATTATGAAACTCTTCCTAATCCATCCTTTTATAGTCATTTAAAAAACTTTTTTAGATTTAGAAAAAAAAATCAATAAACTAAAAGATTTCTGAAAACATTTGATTAAACTAAATCTAATTCAAATAGATCATTCCAAAGCTCAACGACGATAAACCCTAGAATAAGAGGCGATATACAAATTCCAGAAAACTAGATCTAAACAACAAATTTTGATAAACAATTAACCTTCAAATCCGTAAAGAGTTCTTCCATGCCTCTTGAGCGCATATACAACATCCATAACATTTACCGTCTTCCTTTTGGTGTGCTCGGTGTAAGTAATAGCATCGCAAATGACATTCTTGAGAAAGATCTTCAAAATGTTGTGAGTTTCTTCGTAGATTAAGTCGTCGATTTTCTTTACACCTCCTCTACGAGCTAAACGACGGATTGTGAGCCATAACACAGTGTTAACATCATTTTTGGTAAAAACAGAGCGATTAACTAGAAAATTAATTTCTCTATTTTCACCAAATATGATGTTTCTTTGTGTGGGGGAGAGGAGCGACAACGAAATGAAAGAAAAAGAGAGAAGAAAGACAAGAGAGAAGAAAGAAAGAAAGAAAGAAAGAAAGAAGAAAAAGAGTATTATTTAAAAGACTATCAGCGACGGTGATAACATATGTAGTCGTTGATAAACGTTCCAAAAATATGGCCAAAAAACCTGAATTATTATGAAGGATGACGTTATTTTTTCGTTGCTGATATTATATCATATTAAGGACAGTGTTACTTTGTCGTTGCTGATAATAATTATTAGGGACGACGTTACTTTGTTGTCCCTGATACTATATATTATGATTGACGACGATAGCATAATGTCGTCTCTGATAATATAATATCAGGGACGGCAAAGTATTGTCGTCCCTGATAATTATTATAAGCGACGACGATAATATAATGTCGTTGCTGACAATATATAGTATTAGAGATGACGTTACTTTGTCGTCTTTGATCATAATTATCAGGGACAGCTTTACTTTGTCGTCCCTAATAAAAAATTATTAACAACGGTTCTTTGGTCGTTGTCGCTGATATTGCGTTAATGACAATTTGTCCACTAAACTAAATAATTATATTTTAATTATTAAAATTAATGAATTACTGTGTGATTTTTATATACTATATTTGAATGAATGATTAATAATTTGATATTATATATTGCATATTTTGGTTTATAAGTATATACTGGATGATTGATAATTAAGAAATATTGGGGTGATAAGTTAAATGATAAATACTTGTATTATATTACCATATTAAATTTATGCACTTTTGATCTAAATTAATTTTCGCATTATTACTTTATCAAATTGATTGATTAAAACATCTTTGCCAAAATAGACTATCTTGCCTAAATTAACTTGTTAATTTTACAAATTAAAAAGGTAATGTGTATCTAGTTAATGCAATTATTTTATCGACTAAAAGAAAGGTAAATAATTGGTCAAATTACATTATACACATATTATACACATGTTGTAATAAATATGTACAAATTATTTGGTATATAATGTAAAATATAATTGGATAGTCAATATGGTTTGATATGACTTATTATTAAATTTTATTACTACAAAATAGTGTCATTTACACGTTAATATTTAATGTCAAAATATTAAATATTAATTTGATTTGAGAAACTTATGATTATGATGAAAAATCGTTATTTTGATCAATTGATATGATTATAAATTTACGTGAATATATTGTTATTATTTATGTTATCTAATTAAGAACATTTATGTTTATACAGATTTTTATCGGTATCAATCAAGTTAATGTTGTTATATGATAAAAATATAAGGAGACTTATCTTTATATGGACTTACATTATATTGTGTAAAAAATTAAATATATAAATAATGTTCACTTATTAAATATTTAAAAATATATTAAGATATAAAATATAAGAGATTTTTTATGTAGAAATCTGATGGTATACTCTAGATTATATGAGGATATTATATATGAGAAACGATTGAGAGAGAATTTGGTAGAGATAATAGAAGTAATGATATGGCGCAATTTGATTGGCCGAAAAAATAACAAAATTTTTCTATTTCCTCACCCTTTATTTTTTTTCCAATTAGTAATATAGTGACCATTCTCTCTCCCAAATTTTCTTCCCCTATCACACCTCATTATATATATTATTAGACAAATACTTACATAATCTTAGTTTGAATCACTAAAGAGAAACCAAGTTAGTAATATATATATAGAGAGAGAGGTTTAACGTGCACGAGAAACTTAACCTAGGGTTTCCATCGCTCGGTCGGATGGAAACATGTAGTAGTAGCCCTCAGGTGACCCTTTCTTTGGTCGGAAGTGACGGAAAAACTAACTCAGGGCTAAGTCCTCTTAGTCGGGTGAAGAACCTACAACAATCGGATGCATCCCCTAGGTTGTATGCGTCAATAGGGGAGAATTTGATTTTCTCGGTCAAGTGAAGGTTTAGCAACGCACCCCGGATCTGATTCATCAGTCCTAAGTGTTAGAAGAACTAGTCGAGCAAATAATCAAACGTTTGCTCAGGTTTGAAGCTAAGAACCAAATAATGAGAAGATGACAGAATGTAAATGACACAGCAGTTTGTTTATGGATGTTTGGAGCAAAACTCTCCTACGTCACCCCTTCTTCCAACCACCAGAAGGATTCACTATACGTTTTTTAGAATCAAATACAGTTGCAAGGCTAGATCACTATTGAATAGAATAGACTATGTTCAACTTACAGTATATTGAAGAATATCACTCAGCTAGACAATACTTAGATTCTAACTCTCTCTTGATGTACACACAGTAAAGCAAGAAAGTAGTTCTTAAGATTGTAAATTCAGTAGATCTCTCGTATGCGTATTTCTCAGCGTTCAGCAACTGTGTCCAGCTTGTTCACTCAAAGTTCTGGCAGTTTGTCCGTTGTCCTTGAGGATCTTTAAATAGAGAACATGTATCAACGGTCGAATCTTTTATAATGACACGTGGCAAACTTCCATTAGAACACCTCCATAGTACATAAGTACAGCAGACTTTGAGCACCAGAATCGTAGTTGTACCAATCTGGTAGTGCGCCAAATATTCTTCTAGGATATTCCTACAAGAAACAAGTAGTGGAAATAATATTTGCTTACGTGGCATTAGTTAATTGGTTGCAACTGGCTGTCGTACTGATCTGCACTAGAAAGTGGAGCAGGAGTAGCATACAGTTAGTTGATCGTGGGTAGACGGATGCTAGCTTCAAGCAACTACTTAAGCATGGCATTAGATGTTTTTCACTTAGACTTACAAGTCTAATGAAATTAGACGCCCATGTCTAATAGCAGGATCCATTAGACCACTTGGTCTAATGAGATTAGACGACACGTCTAACTACGGTTTCCTTTACACTAATCTGAAGGAGTTAGACTACACGTCTAACTCTCATCCGTTAGACTTCACGTCTAACTACGTCTCCCTTTAGACTAATTTGAAGTAGTTAGACTGCACGTCTAACTTTCATCTCTGTTAGACTGCACGTATAACTACGTCTGTTAGACTGCACGTCTAACTATGTATCTGTTAGACTACACGTCTAACTACGTCTGTTAGACTGCACGTCTAACTACGTATCCGTTAGACTGCACGTTTAACTACGTCTATTAGACTGCACGTCTAACTACATTTATTAGACTACACGTCTAACTACGTATCAGTTAGACTGCACGTCTAACTACATATCTATTAAACTGCACGTCTAACTACGTATCTGTTAGATTGCTCGTCTAACTATGTATCTGTTAGACTGCACGTTTAACTACGTCTATTAAACTGCACGTCTAACTACGTATCTATTAGACTACACGTCTAACTACGTCTGTTAGACTGCACGCCTAACTACGTATCTGTTAAACTGCTCGTCTAACTACGTATCTGTTAGACTGCACGTCTAACTATGTCTGTTAGACTACACGTCTAACTACGTATCTATTAGACTAAATGTCTAACTAAATGCATCTAATGGACAATCAGTCTAATGAACCTCATTCAGACTTAGTCTAATATAACATGTTTTCGATACACCTGCACCAAAACGATTAGATGGCTTAGATTAGTTTTTAAACAAACTCATCGTCAAAATTCCATTTGTCAGAATACTTTGACACTTAGTCAAAATAATTTGACCCAATAATTTCCTCTTTTTTTGATGATGATGTTAAAACTTTGCATAGTTAACAAAATGAACATCCATCATATAAAAGAAAGAGTCAAACTCATTCACCAATCTTACAGAAACACTTTCCAGAAACCAATATTCAGAAACCAAATTTAAAGAACCAAGTTCATAAACTAACAAAAGATAGTTTAAGAGAAAAGAGATTATTGTTCTTCCCTTTTCACGAGTGGGTCGATTGGGTAGCGAGATCCTTCATAGCTGAGTTATTCACTAGTTAGAAGGTTTCGAAATTGAGGGAGAGAACGGCCACCACGACCACTTTCACCACTTCGGCCACCACGATCACCGTTGCGACCTCCGCCTCTTTTGATTGGCCTATCGCTATCATCACCGGTTGGCTTTCGCTTTGATCTGGTCCTAGTTGAAACACCACCAACTCTTCTGCCGCTATTGTCCTCGCCTTGAGTAATGAGATTCTTCTCTTTCTCGGCAGCAGCCTTAGCATCTTCTTCAGCCTGAATCTTCCTTGAAAAGGAATTAGCCTGTTCTAACCTCTCAGCATCAGCTCTGCTCATATTACCTTGAATTTCAACCATCTGATCTCGAATCAAGCTAATTTCATCCATAACTTCATTATGGAGATCGACGGTATTTTCTCTTTCAAAGTCAAGCAACTCTATTTTCCGTTTGAAGAAGTTCTTTTCAAACTTAGTGTATGACTTGTTGACGATATGAACCTCGAACGTGTTCTTCTTCAGTGTCTGCTCCATCTCATTATACGTTTTAAGAAGATCGGCAAATTCCTTCTTTTTTGCTTTCTAAGTCTTCATAATATTTACCATATTGGATTCCATTACAGCCATATTCTTCTAAAGAGTTGCCATCAATGTTGTCATGGACTTCATAAGCTTTGTACCATTAGCAGATGATCCTTCATTAGATGAAATCTCTTGAGAATCTGCTGGAGCGGTCTGAATGGGACTGATATGGGTGTAAAATTGCATGGACTACTCGGGTTCATCCTTCTCCGAATCACTTTCAGACTTTTCTTCTTTTTCATCTTCCAAAATTTCTTCACATACCTTGTGAGTCTTATCGAATAAATCTCCTGAATGATTAGGAAGGTTGATAATATCATCATGAACATTCGCAGCATTCATATTAGGAAACGGTCGAGAGTTGGGAGATCCTGGAATAAAACATTGAGACAACGGAAGCCCTTCTGAAGATTCATCATTTTTGGCTTGTTCCCCTCAGATGAGGAACTCTTCTCTGATTCCTTGTCTTTTGAGGGTTCCCCCTCCGATCTAGCTTCATCAGGCTGACTAACTTCAGCCTCCTTCTTTGGAGATGCCTCTCCCTCGAGAACAGGGGACTCCAACACTTCCTCTTCCTGGTTAATAAGAGCTTGGGCGGGTTCCTTAACAACTTCTTCTTTTTCGATAATCGGGTTGGTTTGAACGGGTTCCACAGAAACTTCCTAATTCTATAAGAAGAGAAACAACTTTCTCATCTTCATCAACATCACGATTATCGGACAGATCCATAAGTTCATCTTCATCTGAGGAACTTCCAAATGGACTAGCCCTTGAGCAATTTGCTCAATGAACGTACTTGACAACTATAGAAATGTAATCTTGCATAATCTCTTCCAGTCTTTTCAGAGCTTTCTCCTCTTCCTTGGCATTCTCATCAAGAGGATTGAAATTGGCTCTTCTGTCTTGAAGAATCGGAAAGAGAGCTCTTCCTCTTAGATTTGCTTCAACTAGCTCTTTTCTCTTAAGAGCTTCATAAACTTATGATGTCTTGGCCCATTTCAGGACTCTCTTTTCATTGCTGACTAGATTCAACCATTGACTGCTTATTCCTTTACCCTTGATGACCTCATCATACTTAATAGTCATTATGTTTAAGACCCAAGTATCAAAGATCTCGATCTTTTCAGCAGCAATTATATTGGCCTGATCCATCATGAGGTTGACAATGCATGTTGCTTTAGAAACTTCCTCATTAGGATCGGTTGCAACATCCTTCCCTTTTCCAATAACCTCAACATGATTGGAGTGGGCATTGGTTCCCCAATCGTGATTCCAGTAGCCTATCTGGTGGCTCGCATAATTTCATGAGCAGAAAGGGGTTTGGCAAAGATTCCTGATGTAGGTTCTGACTGAACAAGCTTTCCAGTCACTACTGACTCTATTGGGACAGGATTGGGAACATGAGGCTCTTCGACTAGCATAGAAAGAGCCTTTTTAGATGCATCACCAGCAACAAGGGTAAGATTTGTACCTTGTTCTGGTTCAAGAGACAATGTAGCATCAGCAACTACAAGATCGGGTTGACGGACAAGAGATGGAATCTTGTCAAAATTTTCAGTGTTTAGACCAACTGGCTCAACAGTTGGCCCGACAACAGATTCCTCAATAGGAATAAAAACAGACTTATCTTGTTCCAACACAGGAACATTAAATTTAGGCACTTCGGCCTGAGATTGGGAAGGGGTTACCTTTAATGATGCCTTTACAGACTTAAACGCCCTGGGTGCCTTTGATTTATCTCCTCTTGAAATCGAGGACCTGGAGGGCTTTCTTAACTAACTCACAGCTAGAGACAGGGAAGACATGGGAATAACAGCAAGTTCGACGGGACCTTGTCTAACTCTGGAATCGACTATTCCAGAGTCCTTCTTCGAAGAACTCTTAAGACTAGTAGAACTAGCCTCTGATTCATTGACAGTTTTTGATCTTTTGGCTCTTGTAGACAAGATAAAAGCCACTGGATGTTTGGAACGAGTAACAGACCTTCCTACTGTCTGTTGGCTTGATGCTCCCGAGAGTGATTCTTTGTTGTTATTCATTCGTACGAGAGTGTTAACAACAGTGAAGATGTTGTACACCCGGGTAGAGTTGATCGGCTCCGAATCCCCCATGGGGACTCCTAAATGTTCCAGCATACGACTCAGTTGAGTAGCAAAACTCACACTTTCCTTGTTCTTTAGATTAATAGTTGAGCACAGGTTCAGGTACAAAGTTGAGGCCCAGTTGACCTGAACCCCTTTGGAAATAGCCGACATATAGTCAAAACGGTTTTGACTATACAGATGGAACGAGCCCGCCTTCCCTTGAAGCGCTTTAGCCACTACATCATTTAACAAAATAAATTGGGGTTTGAGAGCTTTCTTACTCCCGTTTAGTCGAATCTCCGAGCCATCGGCGGAGAAGACCGTCTTCATTTCTACCGTGACTTCAGATGGCAGATTCAAGTTGAAAGTGTGCCCCTTCGACGGAAGTTTGAAGAACTCCGCATAGGATGCTTCGTTGAAAGAAACTTTTGTATCATTCAACGTTGCAGTAATGGAATCTCCGACCATCGTCGCCGATTTGAAGAACTCCCTGACTTCTTTTTCGTGGAATATGAACAGCCCGCCAAGGTATTTTCCGAGACCGGAATATTCAAGGGATCGAAACATATTGACCACCTCTTGCTGATCGAACGTGTAGACAGAGGGAAAATCAACCTGTAGAGTACAATGACCAAGTGTGATTCTCTTGTT
Source organism: Impatiens glandulifera (assembly GCF_907164915.1). NCBI lineage: Eukaryota > Viridiplantae > Streptophyta > Magnoliopsida > Ericales > Balsaminaceae > Impatiens > Impatiens glandulifera. Next base: position 27,460,707 of record NC_061867.1, read on the forward strand.
TCCCATCTTTGAAATAATACAAATAGACACAAGATGAACAAGGGTTTCTTAGAGAGAAAATCGAACAAATCTAGGGTTCTTAAGAGATTTTGAGAGAGAAAAAGCTTTTTCAATCTCATGCAGAATGTCCTTATATAGACTCCCAAGAGTCGCATAGTATAACTGTCATATTTCCTAGGGGTATGGCCCATCAATTAATATTAGACGTCCTTTCCAAAAAGTCATCATTAATTTGGGGGTATATTAGTCATTCTCTCTTAACTTGAAAGACACGTGTCTTCATGTTATTCGGAGATGACTATGTTTTTGTTTGAGCGGGAAAATTAGATATCACATCACATAGGACAGTTGTCCTTCATCAATCTAATACACACATAGTTAGACATTTTTCTTACTTACACCAAACTATGAAATCTAAACGTCTATTAGACGCATGGGTCTATTAAACGCAAGTGTCTAATCAAATGTCTTATAAACGTCTAACGTATATTAGACGTCGACGTCTAATTACGCATGAACATCACGTACTAGACGTGTGTTTGGTTAGACGTGAGCATCCACTTGCTCTTGTCGTGAAAACGTCTAATGTCTATTAGACGTATACGTCTAACCGCGCAGGTTGTTAACCAAGACACATAAACTTAGATGCATAGAGTGTGAGTAAAAATACATCTAAGTACATGTTTTTTCTCTTAGATAACCTCGTCTAATAGACCGATTAAGGCCTTTTGTCTAAATGTATCTTTATTTCCAAGATAAATTTTCCCTCTCATTTTGTGCATGTACAAAATGAATAAACAAATGTTTTGAGGTCCTTAAGACCAAAAATATTTTTAAAAGATAAAAACACTTAGTCCTCTGGAATGGCAAAGGCCATTGATGATCTTCTTAAAATGTATACTCAGATGAGTATACTCCATGCTTCCTTCTTGCAACTCTCCTGCATCACCTACACAAGAAACTATTTACAAACTTTGGTACCCACATTTAATTGGGTCCTCGATCAATTAGTCCCTTAGGAATCCATATTTGAGATATTCTAATGGATTTCTCATTTTGTGTTGTGATTAATGCGTATGATTTTGACTTAGCAGACGTCTTCCTTCTAGTCACTGATCCCTTAGCTTTTGAAAATGATTTTCTTTTAAAAAGCATTGACTTTGAGTCGGGTTTTAGATTGTTAGGCTTTCTAGCTGCTTCTAACTTATTTTTCAGCTAGCTGACAGTCGACGGAACATAAGTTTTTTCATTTTTCAAAGTTACCTTTTCATGAATGGGATCAGATTCAATATCAGTTAAACTCCCTTTAACAAAGCTTATTGGCTTAAGCTTGTTAGTTGTTGAGTTTGACTTTTTGCAGGACGGTTTAGGTCATTGCCATCAAATCCTAAACCGGATCTAGATCCAGCAGGTTTTAACAGACTAATCTGATATTTGACAGCTTCTCCAGACCTTGTCCAAGCACTAACAACATAGTTTAATCTTCTGTTTTCAGAAGAGAGTGTTTGGATATGTTCCTTGAGCATCTCATTCTCGGATGAGATCTCTACTACTTTCTTTTCAAAGACAATTGATTCTTGAGTTTGAGATAAAACTAGTTGAGACACTTTAGGTGGATATTTTGTTTCATTTAGGGATTCTGCTAGCTTTCTGTACTCTATGACCATGCCATCTAGTGCAGCTACCAGTTGTTCCTTTGAAAATTTTTCATAAGAGAAATAAAATACCTCAGTTTCCTGAGATTCTTCTTCTTCTCTTGCCATGAAGCAAGCCACCTCGTCTTCATCACTATCGCTAGATGAGAAGTAAGAATCACGGTGGTTTCGTCTGTTCTTTCCGTCCACTGCCATAAGAGCCTTCAGCTCCTTTTCATTGTCATTTTTCTTCTCTTCACGATTCGGCTTCTGAAATTCCGATTGGTAATGACCTAAAATATCACAGTTATAACACTTAACATTAGCTTTGGATTTCTTGTTATCATTAGAATTTGAAGAGCTTGAGTTAGAGTTGCTCTTCTTCATGAAGTCGCCAAACTTCTTCACGAAGAGAGACATAGCATCGCTGCTGAGCTTCTGTTTGCACGTCAGGAGTGGCAGGAGGCTCTTCAGAAGTCACCAACGCTTTGGCAATGATAATGGATGTGGATTGATCTTCTTCAATCCTAGAGTTCAACTCGAACTCGTAGGCCTTGAGATCAGTGAACAAATCGAAGAGCGAGATCTTGTTGAGGTCTTTGGATTCCCTCATAGCCATCGTCTTTATGTCTCATTCCCTTGGAAGAGCACGCATGACTTTGATAGCAAGCTCCATATTTCTATAGGTCTTGCCAAGAATAGATAGAGTGGAGACAATTTGGCTGAACCTTGTGTCGAACTCATTCATTGTTTCTCCGAGACACATTTTAAAACTGTCAAATTGTTGAGTGGCAACCATAATCTTGTTCTCCTTGGTTTTCTCATTGCCCTCACACAGTTGAGTAAGTCTGTCCCAGATCTCCTTAGTAGTATCACACTCGATGATGTAGTTGAACATACTATCATCAAGAGATCTGTACAGAACATCTAAAGCCATGTTGTTGAGATTGTTCTTCCTCTTGTCTTCACTGGTCCATTCAGATTTCTCCTTATCGATCTTGATAGGACCATCTGTGATAACACTCCACATGTCATCATTAAGAGAGGAGAGATGAGCACGAACTCTCTTCTTCCACACAATATAGTTTTCTTTAGAGAATGTGGGGATTGCGGTAGCACTAGCATCTTTGGTTATGGTCGACATTCTTAGTGAAAGCTTGAGAATAGAAACAGAGCTCTGATACCAATTGACAGGATCGGCGTAATCGATAGAGAGGGGGTCTGGCTATTGATGACGGCTTCGGATAAACAATTTGATAGAAATCCTAATAGGGATTTATATCGCTTTCTATTCTACACAAACCCTTACAAACTCTTGAACGATTCAAGTGGGGAAATGTTTGCTCAGGTTTGAAGCTAAGAACCAAAGAATGAGAAGATGACATAATGTAAATGACAGAACAGTTTGTTTTTGGATGTTCAGAGAAAAACTCTCCTACGTCACCCCTTCTTCTAACCACCGAAAGGATTCACTATACGTTTCTTAGTATCAAATACAGTTGCAAGGCTAGCTCACTGTTGAACAGAACAGACTCTGTTCAACTTACAGTTTATTGAAGAATATCACTCAGCTAGACAATACTTTGATTTTAATTCTCTCTTGATGTACACATAGTAAAGCAAGAAAGCAGTTCTTAAGGTTGTAAATTCAGTAGATCTCTCGAATGTGTATTTCTCAGCGTTCATCAATTGTGTCCAGCCTGTTCACTCAAAGTTTTGGAAGTTCGTCCGTTGTCCTTGAGGATTTTTAAATAGAGAACAGGTACCAATGTTCGAATCTTCTATAATGACACATGGCAAACTTCCATTGAAACGCCTCCATAGTACACAGGTATAGCAAACTCTGAGCACTAGGATCGTGGTCGTACCAATCTGGTAGTACGCCAAATATTCTTCTAGGATATTCCTGCAAGAAACAAGTAGTGGGAAGAATATTTGCTTACGTGGCATTAGTTAATTAGTTGCAATTGGTTGTCGTACTGATATGCACTAGAAAGTGGAGCAGGAGTAGCATATAACTAGTTAATCGTGGGTAGATGGATGCTAGCTTCAAGCAACTGCTTAATCATGGAATTAGACGTTTTTCACTTAGACTTACAAGTCTAATGAAATTAGACTCCCACGTCTAATAGCAGGATCCATTAGACCACATGGTCTAATGGGATTAGACGACACATCTAACTACGGTTTCCTTTAGACTAATCTGAAGGAGTTATACTACACGTCTAACTCTCATCCGTTAGACTGCACGTCTAACTACGTCTCCCTTCAGACTAATCTAAAGGAGTTAGACTGTACGTCTAACTATCATCTACATCTGTTAGACTGCACGTCCAACTACGTATCTGTTAGACTGCACGTCTAACTAAGTCTGTTAGACTGCACGTCTAACTACGTATCCGTTAGAATGCACGTCTAACTACGTCTATTAGACTGCACGTCTAACTACATATATTAGAACGTCTAACTACGTCTGTTAGACTGCACGTCTAACTACGTATTTGTTAGACTGCTCGTCTAACTACGTATCTGTTAGACTGCACGTCTAACTACGTCTGTTAGACTGCACGTCAAACTACGTATCTGTTAGACTACACGTCTAACTATGTATCTATTATATTGCACGTCTAACTACGTATTCGTTAGACTGCACGTCTAAATACGTCTTTTAGACTGCGTGTCTAACTACGTATCTGTTAGACTGCACGTTTAACTAAATGCATCTCATGGCCAATCAGTTTAATGAACCTCATTTAGACTTAGTCTAATATAACATGTTTTCGATACACCTGCACCAAAACGATTAGACGGCTTAGATTAGTTTTTAAACAAACTCATCATCAAAATTCCATTAGTCATAATATTTTGACACTTAATCAAAATAATTTGACCCAACATATTCTTTATGCTAAGTATTACGAAATTATTGTATTAAATAATTTTATAAGATATTACCGTTTATGTTGAATGTATTTTTATTATTTATTAGATTTAGCGTATTGCAAAACAACGAATTTATTAATAAAAAATATATTGCAAATTTATATTAATCATTTTTTTAGAGTTTCAGAAAAAGAGTTTTTGCATTATATTTAGATTTAGTACAAATGATGTTGAAACAATTATTGTAATAGTAAGGTAAATTTATAATTTATAGGTTTTTATAATGTTTAGGTATGTTTGCAAATTTTGTTGTGAATTTTGTAAATAATATTAAGAAAATTGTTCCAAGTCCATTTTAATGAAAATAAGATACTAAGACACTTGTTAAAAATCTGACTTTTTATTTTTTATTTTTTATTTTATTTTTTTAGTGTATGTAAATTTTATTTATATATATATATATTAGTTTTTGCTTATAAACATTTATCTTGTAATTTATTATAATTAATATATTTGGGTATATTAGTCTAGGTTAACTATCTATATATTGCTCATATGGTGGGGACCATTCATGTTTTATTGAGTTATTTATGATGAGGAGAAAAGTAGTAATTGCATAATCAGCACTCAACAGCATCAGAATGGCATTCGTAAATCAGATCAGATGTTCATTCTGATGGCAACTCCCACTCTCCTTTTGGACTTGTCGTACTCAATCCCATCGAATTTATCCTCAAACATAAAGTGTCATCCTATTAATAAAATAGAAAATCTAAAAAATTTTGTTTCAAGATAAATGTATTTGAATTATAACTTAAAACTTAAAACTTAAAAGAAACATTTTTTTAAAATAAAAGTTAGCCGGTTAAGTAGAGAATATTAGAAGGGAGATCGACTATAGAGAAAGTTGCATGAGGTTGAACAAACCATGCATGCCATGCCGTCAACGCAAAGATTGTCCAAACAAGGTCTTTCAATCCTTATTTGGACACCAATGGGTGAACCTTGGTTATTGCTCAAATATCTTTTTTTTTATTTCACATTAACTAACTGCGGTACATACTCCCCCACACGAGTCATCGTTAAAGGGCCCATGGCCATTGAGCGACGTGACTTCATAATTTTTCGATATTACAAGTTTAAATTGCGTAGAATAGAATTGATGATGGAATTCACAGTCCATTTATACAAGCCACAACAGATTTTAAACTGCTAAGATAAAAGTTTTGATGATATAAATAAAAGTTTTGAGGTTTTAAAACTTGATACTGGATTTAAAACCATTATTTAGAAGTTATTGGGGTTTGGGGCTCTATACAAAAGACAAAATAAATTGTTCTTATTTTTATTCAACTGTTTATATTTTATGTTATATTATAAAAATTAATAATTTCGTATTATATTTAACTTAAATAGTTTAGTTTGTTAAATGATATAATAATTTTTGAAAATGATTTTATGTTCAAATAATGTTAAAATATTTTATTTTATTTTTCCTGAGCAGCTGCATTTATTGCTTCGGACCTGCACATGCTCCCCTTAAATATTTTGGACCGGACTTATAACATAATTAATAAAATAAAAATCACAACTATCATACATTTTATTTCAAAAAGAGACTCGTTTCTCATCCCCGTAGTCTCTCTTCAGTTACAAAAATGTTAAGAAATCTTTTTGTGTGTTGATGATAATCTTTTTATATTATTGAAATTCCTAATTGAGTTGATAGTTTTTTTTTCCTTCAAAATTGATATGAATTGAAAATAAAATATATATCATATAAGGTTATGAATTCAATAAGCATTTTCAGTCCAACAAGAATAGATCTAAGGCTTTCTGGAATAAATAGATCGATGTACGATGTACGTAGTTGAGAAAATATTCGCCCATAAAGGGTTAAATGAAACTCTTAAAAGTGTAAATTAAACATTTGATCAAAACAATTACATTTAAATTGTATTTTGGTAACAATGGAATTAGAATTATGATTAGGATGTAAATTTCAATTCTTATGCTTCTTATATCATGTAAGATTGAGAATTATAATGGTAATTCTGATACTATTATAATTCAAATGATTATGATTTTGTAAGTTTCAATTTTATTATTTTAAACTAATTTTATTATTTTATTATTACAACCTATTTAACGTGTTGAACTAATAATTTGTTATTTTTAATTTAGAAAAATAACATATCAAACTGATTTTATTATCGACTAACAAAATTCTTGAACGATACAAACGGATAAATATATAAACAACAAAATTAATAAAAATAATTATAATAATATGTATTCAATGTTCAAAATTCTTAATAAATCACGAATAATATATTAAAATAAAAAATAAAACACTCTCATTTCACATTTAATTCACTTCGGAAAATAATTTATCTTCTCACATATCTCATCATATAATTTTTTCCAATTAACATCTTATCTCGTGACTTTACACTTTCACTTTGGTTGGTCAATCAAATATTTGATATATATTTTTTAACCACTATCAATTATTACCGGCTAATTATTCATTGACAAGCCACATCTCAATCACACTTGTTTAAAGGGTTGTACTTGTTTTGTTAGGTTGTAAGTTCGAAACATACATAATTATTTTATGTTTATGGACGGGTCAACCCACAATTCGAAAAATTAAGCATCATTATATATATATATATATATATATATATTATTTAGTTAAAAAGTTGAACTTATATTATTAAAATAATGTTATGCGTTTATCAAATTTTGTGTTAAATTTAAAATATAAATTCTTATTAGCCTAGTTGGTTAAAAAAGTATACTTGTTTTTGTTAAATTGTAAGTTCAAAACATACCTATAGTATTTTTAATTTTTTTTAACCGTTTTAAGTTTATGGGCGGGTCAACCCACCATCCGAACCAAGTATTCATTTACTCTCACATATATATCCAAATTAACCACAGCTCTCGACCCGGCAATCTGGACACTTTGAAAATTAAGCATCATTATATATAGAGAGAGATATTTGTTAGTTAAAAAGTTGAAATTATATTGTTAAGATTGTCTCGCGTTCATCAAATTTGATATTGAATTTAAAATATAATGTTTTATTAGCCTAATTTGTTAAAGAGTTGTATTTGTTTTGTTATGTTGCAAGTTCGAAATATATATATAACATTTTAAAATTTTATTTTTAACCGTTTTAAGTTTATGAATGGGTCAACCCACCATCCGGCCAAAGTATCTATTACTCTCACATATATATCCAAATTAACCACAGCTCTCGACCTGGCAATCCGAACACTTTGAAAATTAAGTATTAATATATATTCTCATAAATTGAATCCTAGATAAAATTCTTCTTGACACATAAGTTGTATCCAACTAATATTTTAATAATATAAATAATATATATTTAAATTATTTTTATTATAATATTTTCAAACGTAAGAATTAAAATTAAATTCTAATTTATTAATTATTCTAAACATAAAAATTAAAATTTAACAGGTAAGGATTAATCAAATATGACTAATTAAATTGCAAAACATGTAATAGTTTAAAATTTTAAAATACATATATTCAGTTTAAAAAATAATGATAAAAATTTTAATTTTGAAAATCATTTAATAAATTAAATTGATATATTATATGGTTATATATTTTATTGTAGATTCCATTAAAAATATATATTAATATATTTTTAAATTAATATTATGATTTTAATTCATTTTAAATAAAGATAATAATAAGAATATCTTTTTAATTAATGTTTTAATTTTAATTCGTTTTAAATAGAGATGGATATCATATTTAATATTAGCATATCTTATATTTACATAGCAATGCTAATTTAATAAAAAAAAATGTTTCTTATATATTCTAAAAAAATTATTGAATACAGGATTTAAAAAAGTCAAAAAGTGCTTAAAAATAATTAAAAGGGTAACTATACTTATAAAAACTATAAGTTATAATAAAACAAATCTATTTTCACATAAAAAAATCATAATTATTGAATTTATTTAATGAATTAAAAAATTAAATTAAAGGAAAAGAAAATAAAATAAAACAACATTTTGATCATAAATAATGATTAAGAAATATACTTTCTCATCTTCGTCTATAAATTATCTAGAGATTAAATAAATCTATTTACTGAAATCTCATCTTAAGTGCCATTTAATATATACTATGATGTAATACTCCTTTCCACCTTAAAAATTAGTCAAACATTTTATCTCATTTTAAATGTTTGTACTCAATCATCTTTTTATATTAGCAACCTTTTCTCACTCATATCCTGTTTTTCAATCACCCTACTGTTACTAATTTTAATTTTATGACCTCACTTCCTTTCATCCAGTATTTCGTACGAATCATTTCATCATATTAGTAATATCTCGTTACATATATTAACCAACATTATACTTATCACATTATTAATATCGTGACATTACTTTGAATATTTTGTATTAAAATATATTATCATATTATATCATATTAGTGACATTATTTCGAGTATTTTGCATTAAAATATATTATCATATTAGTGATCTCTTTACCCGCATATTTAATAAACATTATCACTGGTTCCCCCACTCGACCTCACATTAGTAATCTCGTGAACTCACATCGAGTATTTTACACAAAATTATCTCGATTTATTGACCTCTACTCACTTTAGACAATGGATCATCTCAGTCTCATATTTAACCACTATTATCTTTTATTCTCAAATTATTACTAATCGCGTAACCTCATTTTGAGTAGTTTCACTTAGCGGGATTCGAACATCTTGTGTACTATGAATACTTTAACAATTAAATCACTTACAATCTAAAATTTATATTTATAGTATGATTATATAAGGTTAATATGTATAATGTTCCCTCTACATTTAATTAAGTTTGAAAAATCTATGTATATATGATCTTGTTTAAAATTGTATAGTGTACATTTATTTTTGTTTGAAATTAGTCCTTATACATTTATTTTTGTTTGAATTTACACCATAAATATATAAAATCATTTCAAATATTATAAAATCGTTATTTTGTTTTGTAAATAGGCACAAATTCCTCTTATCCGTGCTATATATTTATTTTTTATTTTTCCAAGTCCTACTACGGGCAAAACTTTCACCGTCGTTTTGAGGTGACTTTTTCAACTTAATTATCAAACGATTAAGCATTTGATACTTTTTAAACTTAATTATCAAAAGAAAAAGATATTACAGACTAAGGCGACGATAAGATTGTTACTCATTCGTCTCTTTCATATTTAGATATTGTGTTTGTGTTATGTCTAAAAATCATCTTTAAATAATAAAAAATATTGATGTTGAAGGAGAAAAAGACATCTAATAGTCTTATAATTAAAATATAAATAATATAATAGATATTACAAAATCTAAAATATTATATTGTAATACAAAACTCGTAATAAAATTGAATTGACCAACTAAATGTCACTTACACCAAAAAAACAGATATCTCTTGGTGAGAATGAATATAATTTGATTTAAAAACGAAACAAGTTTATTAGGCCAAAATAAGTTGTAATCTAAATCTAAAAAACACAACTAAGTTGGAATCTAGGATGGTTTTATATTAGTTATCAAGAGAGTTCTAATTTTGACAATAGAAATAAAAATTATATATTTTGAGTTATTTTCTTCATTTTGTATGTTTGAAAAAATTTAACTATTTCAAACAAAAATTAAATGTATAATGAATAATTTTAAACAAAATTAAATGTATAATGAGCAATTTCAAATAAAATCATGTATATAGAGATTTTTAAAACTTAATTAAATGTATAGAGAGTATTATATTATTAAGACAATTATATATAATTAATATTGACTAACCATTCAAAATAAATATCTCATATTAAATAAAAAATAAACTTCATCCAAAAAACAAAAATTATAATAAGTTAATAAAATAAATATTAAGTTAATTGACGTATATTTATAAAATATATAAAATATTGGGTTGAGTTTAAAATATAAAAATTAAAATAACTTAATTTATTAGAGGGTTACATATACAAATGTATTTATATATATATATATATTTATATATATATATATATATATATATATATATTTTTTAATTCTTTTTTAATTTGGTGAGGATTGTAGGACCGTAATGTAAATTAAAAATATTAACTGAACCTATTTTTGGAAACCCTTCAAAATGGGGAAATTTGATAATATGACTCTCAAAAGATCTTATTTTTCATATTTAACCTCCAAAAAAATCATTTTAATTTTTAATCTTTTTTTTAAAAAATTTACAATTTTACCCTTAATAACCTTTTTACTTTTTTTTTTCTTTTTCTTTTCCTTTTCTTTTACTTTTCCTTTTCTCCTAGGGGTTGGGCGTGGGTATTGGGCGTGAGTATTGGGCGTGGGTCGTGGGGGTTGGACGTGGGAGTTGAGCGTGGGGCGTGGTTTCGAGTGTACAAACATTTTGAGAAGTCTTTGGCTATCTGTCATTTATGCATTGTGAGAATTTGTTGATTATCATTGCTTTCTTATTTAAGAGTAGATAATAGTTGGGGTTGAAAAATGATGATTGGTTGGTTATGTTTTTTCAGAATTGTTGAAACTATTGAACAGTTTTTCATTGTAATGTTCTGTATTTGGCTTATGATTCTAATAATTTGACAATAAGATAAGAGAAATTGGGTCTTCATTGAATTTTTGTTGGCTGTTGCTGTGCAGTAAGGTGGTGAGGTTGTCGATTGCCCAAGTTCTGACTGTGGTTTCACCGAAGCAGAAGTCTGCATTGAGAGAAGTGTACAAGAACAAGAAGTATTTGCCACTCGACCTTCGTCCCAAGAAAATGAGAGCTATTAGAAAGCGTCTCACAAAACATCAGGTAATATTCATAGATGAATGAATGATCAAATATTGTCTTTGATGGGGTTCTAATGAGGGCATATTGAAGGGTTTGGTTTGTCTTTACAAAATCTTTGATGGGTACTTTTTTTTATTTGTAGGTATCATTGAAGACTGAAAGGGAGAAGAAGAAGATCTATTACCCATTGAGGAAGTTTGCAATTAAGCTGTTTTGTGTTTGTTTTATTTTTCCAAGCATTGTTAAAATCATGTTTTGAAGGGATTTATTGGTTGTTTTGAAATTGTTGACCATTCAATAGCTATTTTGGTTGTAACTTTGTTTTGAAGTTTGAATTGAATTCCAACTTAGTTATTTCTTTTTAAAAAAATTTATGCTAGATTATGAATATTTTTCAAGCCTTTCAATTTTTTTCATTATAATCTCACTAATATATTATGCTAATTTTTTGAATCTATACCAAACTAAGTAAGATAAATTTTCATTTATATGTTTAATTTTTTTTAATATTTATTAAGAATAAATATTAAAATCAAAACACTATATACCCTGTGAATTTAACTACCAGTAAAGACAAACAGACAAAGGATTAGTTACACTTACAAATCAAACAAGAACATGCAAACAAATTTCATTGCTCAACAATAAAATATGTCTTATTCAACCCCTTTGTCCAAGCCCAACTAAAAGATTATTATTCAATTCCATTTCAATGAAAACTTCTAATTGGGATATTAATAAATTATAATTTTATTGAAAAATAAACACGTGCCTCTTTTGCTTACTCAGTCACCGATACTCATAATAAATTCAAGAGGATATAAAGAAACAAAGCAACAACTTTTATTTGGCCTTAACAGAGTTTGAACAAAACTGACATATATTATTCATTATGAATTCTGCATACTAGACTATTAACACCCTCCACATAGTCTTTTAAACAGGCCTATATATTTCTTCGTTCCTGTCAGGAACTATCGGTTCCACATATAATAATAAATTGTTAGACAAGTCCATGTGATGTTCTCATGATATGTGTTCTTCAGTGGACCAAACTGCTCCTCACCAATTGATATTTAATAATGAACTTAGACCAATGCATTATTACCTCTGCATATATATCTCACCCAGCAACACATTCCAACCATCAAACTTCATCTTTTTCATAAACAATCAGTTCCTTCAATACCAAAGACTATCAAGTCTGAAATCATGGGTTTTCGCTTGCCAGTGATTGTTCAAGCCAAGAACACAATGCGTAGGGCTCTATCTACTCCAAAATCTTTCGATGTACCCAAAGGCCATCTTGCAGTATATGTTGGAGAAACAGAGAGGAAACGCTACATTGTTCCAATTTCATACTTGAAGCATCCATATTTTCAGAGCTTGCTGAACAAAGCAGAAGATGAGTTTGGGTTTGATCACCCAATGGGTGGTCTTACAATTCCCTGCACAGAAGAAGATTTTATTGATATCACCAGCAGCTTGAATTAATTAATGACCAGATGCAAAAACAAGACTGAAAGTATAGTTCTAACACAACTAACAAGAGAAACTTAGCTCAACATTTTTTTGTTCCAGTCTACTTTCATGACACTGAGAGTCAAATACAATATAGATGTATACACTTGTATCATTACTCTTTTGCAAGAAGATTATATAGAATTTGAATCTCTTTCAATTGCATAAAACTCTCACTTATATAATTTATTTTCTTGGTTGGGTTTTATAGATTGACATCATAACCACATATAAAAATACTATGTACTTTGATATCTATTTATTTTAGTTATGAACCATTCCTTCAATCCATTTCAGTTCACTACTTGCACCTCTAAAAAAATAATACAGTAACCAATGGGCAGTTACTATAAGATGAATCTCAAACTGGTATATAGATGGTAAAATAATAATACAATAGACTACCCAATTAACTGAAATCAAGTCATCCCAAGTATGCACCATTTTGGTATATGTTATCTAAACAGGCAGCACATTTATAATTCAAATAAAACAACTAAATAACTTAAAACAAAATTTACCATGCAAATGATCCTCCAACGATCCGAGTGCCATGAATTCATAAACTAGGAGCCGTTGATCCCCATCCGCACAATAACCTATCAAGTTGACAAGATTAGGATGATGTAATAGGCTAAGCATGAGAACCTCTACTAGGAATTCTCTATTTCCTTGTAGGCCATTTCTGTCAAGTTGCTTCACAGCAACTACCTGCAAAAGATCAAAAGGAGTTGTCTAAATTGCTAGTTTCAGAACATTATCTTATCTAAATCTACATCTGGATTTCACGAGATTTAATTACCTGTCCGGTACTCTCTAATTGACCCTTGTAAACACGACCGAAACCACCTTCTCCTATTAGGCATTCTGGCCTGAAGTTTCTTGTAGCAGCAGCAAGTTCACGAAATGTAAATGTCTGTGCTGCAATATGCTCCGTTGTTGATCCATCCTTTTGGACTGCTTGTTCCTTCTTATTATGATCTTTTTTATTCTCTAAACTATTCTGTGATTTCGATTTATATGCACAAACCAAAACACTTGATACAAAATTTCATCCCATTTTATGTGGAGCAAACATATCATAGTGATACCAGTTATCGTTCCTATCATTAAAACAGTAACACTTTTGTATACATTGCTCTAAAATTCTTCAAAATGACTATAGATCTTCTACAAACAAGTCAAAGAATTGAATCATTGACAACAAAACTATAAAGGGCATTCAATCTAGTAGAGTCTAACACTCCCAGCCATTAGTCAGCTATGACTGACCCCAAGCCCACGCACTACCCCACGCACAACCCCCAAGATCCATCCCCACGTCAGCCCCACGCCCAACGCCCCACGCCCAACGCCCCACGCCAAACTAAACCCTAAACCCTAACTAAACCATAGAAACTGAATGATTATTTTGTGAAAGAACCTGAATGATTGCAGCGTCGCCCTAGCTTGGCGATCGTCCTGCTGGGTAGAAAGAACTTGAATGATTGCAGCGTCGCCCTGGCTTGGCGATCGTCCTTCCGGGTAAAAGTAAACGGCCGGGAAGAGAGCTTGGCGATCGTCCGGCTTGGAAGCAACCTTCGCGGGTGGAAGACGACCGGGAAGAGAGGGGAAAGAAACGGGAAGAAATGAGGGGCTTGGGAGTCGCGGGTGGAAGACGGCTGGGAAGAGAGGGGGAAAGAACCGGGGGAAAGAAACGGGAAGAGGAAAAAAAAAAAAAAAAAAAAAAAAAAAAAAAAAGAAAGATTAATAAGGGTAAAAATGGAAAATTTTATAAAAAAAAGGTTAAAAATAAAAAATGAATTTAATAAGGTTAAAAATGAGAATTACCTGTTTTGAGAGTAATTTGATGAAATTTCCCTCAAATTGAGTTGCAGTTGTTCCCATTGCAAATTTGGGTCAATAGGCTTATTTAAATAAAACTGGACTTTTTTAAATGCTGATGGATTGATTATTAATGCTGATTTTTTTAGAAATAGGTTAACAGGGAGGCCCAGAACGCAACCTTTATTCTTATTTTATTCCTTTACGTGTCTTTCAAAAACAGACTAGCTGGCCTCAAATGGAAGCCCAGAACAAAGCTTCTTTAATTTTCTCCTTTTTATATACCTAATACCTACATGTGTTTCTTTCTATTATTATTTTTTTCCTGAAACAATTGTAAAATCAAGAGTTTATTTGAACCATGATTGGTTGAAGTTGATGGATCGGTACGTATTCTTTCCATTTTAAGTATAGAGAACATTATAAACAATAGACTTTAGCCATTCAACATATGAAATCGTAAACAAGAATGAAATCAGAAATCTATACAAATAATATAATCCGATCCGATGATTATACCATTAGCAATTTAACATTACATACCTCTAAACGAAAAAAAAAAAACAAGACAAAGTTGCTTCTCAGATCTGGATCCCACAAAAGTCAAAAATCCTAATCCTTTTTTCCAAAATAGTTTTTTCTCTTCTTTTCTTTTGTTGGTCCTTAGCCTCTTTTTTCCACTGGCTCAGCTTCATTTGAGGTACAGTGCAAATAAAATAAAATTACTCAAGATTTTTTAATATTTTGATATATATATATATATATATTGCTTTAAATTGATACTTTTGGAAACACAAATATATTTGAATTGAAAAAGTTATTAAATTTAATAATTTATATAATTAAGATATTTGTTAAATTATTATCTCTTCTAATCAATATTTGAATAAAATATTTAAAAAATATATATTTCTTTTATTAACTAAAATTCAATTTAAGTTTAGAATTTGAGTGCACACATTATTTTATGGACACAGCAAAGAGAAAGTGATGGTTGTAGAAGGGTCTAAATGATCTATAGAATGTATTGATATAAAAATCATTTTATCTTTATATATATATATATATATATATATATATATATATATAACTTTGGGGTCATTTTGTAGAAGGTTGACAACTAAGAGAAGAGGGTTTAGAAGAGGAATCAGAGAGCAAGATAGCTTAAGAGAATTTCGTCAAGAAGAAACATAATTCTTTTGTAAAAAACTAGAGTCTTCTTCTTAAAGGAATAATTTCTAAGAAGTTCACGAGAAAGTGATGGCATGGGCTACAAATATTCCCATTGCAAAATGTCGAGAAGAGTTTGAGAGACCAACTTTACTCAAGAATCGTCGGACATGGATCTGTGTGTGGTGATATCCGAGGTTAACTTGATGGGGAGTGTAATCCACGAGAATGGTGGATTGACAAAGGAGTTACAAAACAAAATTTATCTAACAATGAATTATTTCCAAGCCTCAAAGAAGTAAAGAATGATGAAAAGATGTTCATGGGGAATTATATCATTGGTTACATATAAAATGAAGGAAAGTGGTACTAAGGATGTATGTGTTTAATTTGTTCCCACTCTTTTCAATTTTTCTCTCCATCCTTTTCGAAAAATCGTGTTTTGGTTTACGAAGGCCTCATCTTAAAGAGCGGTTCACACCACAATAGTTATCAGAAACCACATGCCTTACCGATACGCTTGAATCCTACCTCGGAGGAGATGTGACGAGTGATTTTGGATGCTAGGTCCGACCTAAATATTGTTTTTAAAGAAAGAAGGTTTATCGTGTTATTTATGTTATGTTAGAGAACCTATTGGCTTACATTTCTCTCGAATCTCATAAAAAATAAGATGATGAACCGAAAATAGAGTTCTCTAGCATAAGCCTTTTAAATTGACCCGTACAGGGTTTAAATCGACTGTGTATTTCAACAAATTGATATATTTGATTTTAAAGTTGACATCTTAATTTACTTATCAAACAAACAAAGAAAAAAATCATAGAATTCATTTTAAGGGTTTGGTACTTAATTACACGTAGGTAAAGGCCACGACACTATGTCCACACGCCCATCTTAAACGGACGGTCTCTACTACGAAATAGTTGGTCATTTGAATGTTCAAGAATTATTACACTATATTTGATTAAGGACTTGTGTTTTTTTGTCTAAAGTTTTGAATCTATCAAGGGACTATTCTTAGTTCCGATCATAGAAAATGTATAAAAGATTCATAATAATAGACGAGATTAAAAATCGAAAGCAATAGACAAATTTGATATAAAGAGAGTACACAGACAAGACCTTAGAATTCAATTTTACTTGACGAATATTTGATTACATATAAATTAATGTGATAAATAATTTTAGGAACACGTAACAAAGTTTTTGTGATTTTTGGAGTTATAGAACTCCAATTATGATACAGCTAGGTTAGGGGTTTTTCCAAACGTATCTTAAAAAATTTTATTTTTAATTTTTTCAAGAATAATGTTTTTGATCGTTTTATATTTTTTGGGATTTTTCTGAATTAATTTAGAGGCGTAAATTAATTAGAGAAATTGGTTTGGTGAAAAAGTTGAACCAAATAAGCGTCAGCAGTGATTTTAATTAACATTGATATTCGGGATTAAAACTTGATAAAGGAAGAGTTCATGGGCCTACCTGAGCAAGCCTGAAAGATTTAGGGATGCACATGTGTTTCCAATTTAATTTATTAGCAAATTAGTCCATAATTTACATGAGGCCAATGAGATTAATTTAACAAAGGAAGAGTTAGTCTAATGGTTTGGAACTACGTATGTACTCTTTGATTATTTGAGGGACTTTGTAGGCAGGGGCGGAGCCAAGTACAAGCAGGCTCTGGCTGTAGCCCGGGTAGCCCTAGATATTATGTATGCAGTCATCAATAACAACGGTAATTTACCGTCGTTATTGATTGTTTCCCGTCGTTATTGATTGTTTGTTTGATATTATTATAAAACTAGCCCGGGTAATTTTTTTTGTTAAGAAATTAGCCCGGGTAGGTTTCAAATATTGGCTCCGCCCCTGTTTGTAGGTGCTCGAATGAACGAAGGACAATGGCTCCTCATGATTAAGAACATAATATGGATCATGTGTAAACGAGTCTTCGCATTGGAGAGACGAACTAATTATTGACAAATTCTTGCGATTAATGAAGGGTGTCTATGCACACCTCGTATTTGCTTCTATTTAGCTAAGATGATTAGGTATTTATTAAGGTAAATGTTCTTGAGCACGCCAATATAACTTGTGAATTATCCAATCTGTTAGATAAATTCATACCGGTTCAAATAAACCTAACTTAAACAAACTTCCTACGCAGGAACAAGGAACCGGACCGGATGAACAAAAGAAAACCAACTGAAGAAACCGAACCGGTCAAGCTATCAAACCGATCAAGAGTATTCGGTACGTGACCGCACAGAGGAAGGATCGGCCAAAGCCTAAAAGCCAGATCCATCAAATAGCCGATCAACCCTCAAGACAAACATAACCGGAATAAGCCCGGTCACTTCACTATCAAAAGATATTCGGCCAAGTCAAGCGGCCAACCTAGGCCAAGTCAAGAGGCCGACCTGCACAAGAAGACACTTTGGGTATCTGTTGAGAATGATACCAAAGGAACAGACTGAATACTTCCATATCCATGCAAGTCTGAGGAAAGACTGTAGGCTGCAGAAAACAGTACTACCGGATCTTTCTACTTCGGGATAAGCCAGAAAGGAAATCTTCAAAGTACAGACAACTGTCCAAGCAGACAGTGCCTACATTGAGTAAAAGACAAACCCGGCAGGTTTGCTTTACAGACCGGCAGGTCTGAAACAGGATGCCAGGTCTGAGATTGACCGTCAGGTCTGAGGAGAAGACCGCAGGTCTGAGACACTGAATCACTGCATCTCTGATCAGCCAATCAGATTCAAGGCTTTGAAAGATGACCGTTGGCATATTTCACCTATAAAAGGAGGCAGTTGCAGAAGAGTAAATGCGGGACATCAAGCAGACATCAAGGCAGTTACTAAGTGAGACAAACATTGAGATAACAAAAGCTAAGTGCATTTACCACAAAATCGGTCTTTGATTAACAGATTTCACAACAAAACACCATATGAGGTTTATTTTAACAGAGTTCCTAAACTTAAATACCTCAGGATTTTCGGCTGTAAATGTTATATTCATAATAATGGTAAAACCCAACTCACTGCTTTTGATGCAAAGACCGACACCGGCATTATGCTAGGATACTCGTCGGTAAGTAAAGCATATAGAGTATATAACAATAGAACTGCAACCATGGAGGAAACAATTCACGTTGTTTTCGATGAATCGGTTGAAAGCAACACTGCTTCATGCTTTGATCTACATAACAGACTGGAAAATAACGATATTCATTCTGATAGCGAAGATGAGACCCCGGTCTTCAGGGGATTTGTCCATGACCTAATGGGTAATATTGATACCCAGCCGGATCAAGCTGTTTCACAGCAGGAAGCTGACACTTCGGTCCAACCCGAGGAAGCCGATCGGTCTGACAATCTTGGTCAGCCTACCGACATGTCTAGCCTTGATCAATTAAACGGTAACTTGGTAGACACCCTTGAACTGAATCTCAGAAGAAACAGTAAACATCCTCCTGAGCAAATTATAGGTGACCCTTCAGAACCTGTTCGAACTAGGAGTCAACTTCTGGAAGGATATTTTAACTCTGCTTTTATATCCCAGATTGAACCGAAAAGAATAGATGAAGCATTGTCAGATCCGGATTGGATCTTGGGAATGCAAGAAGAACTAAACTAGTTCGAGAGTAGTAAAGTCTGGTACTTAGTTCCCAGACCGAAAGATAAATCGGTCATAGGAACAAGATGGGTATTCAGAAACAAACTCAATGAGGACGGTCTGGTCACGAGGAACAAAGCCAGATTAGTGGCTCAAGGCTACAAACAGGAAGAAGGCATTGACTTTGAAGAGTCATTTGCTCCTGTAGCCAGGATTGAAGCCATTAGGATTTTTCTTGCATTTGCTGCTTTCAAAAATTTCAAAGTTTTTCAAATGGATGTTAAAAGTGCATTTTTGAACGGTGATATACGTGAAGAAGTGTACGTTGAACAGCCACCCGGCTTCAAGAACGCTGCACTTCCAAACCATGTATACCGGCTAAACAAAGCTTTATACGGTCTAAAGCAAGCACCAAGAGCCTGGTATGACACACTAACCGCATTCCTAGTAGAGCATGATTTCACCATCGGTTCGGTGGATAAGACCTTGTTCAAATTTGAAAAGAAGGAACATATCCTACTTGTTCAAATCTATGTAGATGATATTATCTTTGGTTCCACCGATCCAAAGCTTTGTGATAAATTTTCAAAAATGATGACTGACAAATTTGAAATGAGTATGATGGGAGAATTAAGTTTCTTCCTAGGTCTTCAGGTTAAGCAACTCAAGGAAGGAACATTCATCAGTCAACCGAAATATACCAAGGAGCTTCTAAAGAAATTCGGTATGGACACTTGCTCCTCGGCGGCCACTCCAATGAGTTCATCCATTAAATTGGACAGAGATGATGAAGGGCAATCAGTAGATCAGATTGCATACCGGGGCATGATCGGTTCCCTGCTATATCTAACAGCAAGTAGACCGGACATCCTGTTTGCAGTTGGTGTATGTGGGAGATTTCAAGCAAATCCAAAGCAATCCCATTACACAGCCGCAAAGAGGATACTGAAGTATCTAAAGGGCACACCTGATGTCGGTCTGTGGTACCCAAAGGACTCATCATTCAATCTAACGAGCTACTCAGACGCAGACTATGCAGGCTGCAAGATTGACAGAAAGAGCACCAGCGGAACATGTCAGTTCCTTGGTGACCGACTGGTATCATGGCACAGCAAGAAGCAGACATCGGTGGCTACATCAACCGCGGAAGCTGAATACTTGGCGGCCGGAAGTTGCTGTTCTCAACTTCTCTGGATCCAACAGCAGTTGAAGGATTTTGGCATCACAGCCGAAGAGTCCCCAATTTTCTGTGACAACACAAGTGCCATTGCGATTACATACAACCTGGTTCTCCATTCCAGAACCAAGCACATCGACATAAGGCATCATTTCATTCGAGAGCATGTCACGCTGAAGCATATCCGGCTGGAATACGTACCCACCGATCAACAAGTAGCCGATATCTTCACAAAGCCTCTACAGGAAGCTAAGTTCTCTCAATTTAGACTTACTCTCGGCTTAACCGACATCAGTCAGATCCTTCCTAAGGATACTTAAAAGGACAACCGGCTTCGACAGATAAAACAGGTAGTTCTTCTTAAGCTGCTGATCTTTGAATTCTCAAGATGCCTATGGAAGAACCGCCCAGCTCATCAGACAGAGTAAACTGACCGGCTACTTGGTGGAAACACCAGCTAACCGCATCAGGATGAACAACTGATGACTGACCGGTTCGGAAGCAGGTCATCCTAGATTATTTGAATTTCACAGATGTGGAACAACTACCAATGTTTGTAGATATCTGTTCTGAAATGTTGCCTTTTCAAAGAAAACCGGTCGCGCCTAAAAAGACGTGAAGATCTGTTGATATCTTTCATGGTTCAGGCCTATGACCGACACCTAGACTGCAAACATACCCATTTTGGTGAAAAACCTTTTATCCTGCAGTTAATACATGTCATTCCATTTAATGCCTGGACAATAGGTTAGCCCCTAAACTAGTATTTAAGAGAGGGAAACGCTCACCACAAAACTCACAAGTCACAAGAATACTCTCTCACTAAGGCAAACTAACCATGTCTCAATTCCCAAACATCCTCCAAGTAGATTTTGAATCCTGTACCGGTACCGAACACTATGAAGTGTATCGGATGATTAAGAAGTTAGAAGATACTGGTCTCCAGTATTTTCTGGATGATAAGCAAATCATCTACCCTGCATCCGTTATGGAATTCTACTACAATGCCAGAGTATTCCGGGGAACACCCCATTTTGAGACCCACATCCAATCCAAAGTTGGGGGGGTAATTTTTGACTTCACCGAACAAGACTTTGGTCGGTGTTTCAGTCTGCCCAAGCAAGGGATCACAGATCTCAATCCTCCTGCAGACATTAAGGCTGAGGTATCCCTAGCCTTTGCCCGGTCGGATGAACCTGTCAATGATCATGGTTCTAAATCTCTCTTGAGGGCTGAGTACCAGCTCCTCAATGATGTGTTGGGAAGGGGCATCTTTGGAAGAGATGTCACTAACACCTACTGCGTGGCAAGTTTCAATATGATGGCCGCCATCATTACTGGCACACCGGTAAACTGGTCCCGGGTGCTGTTCGACACCTTAGTTTGGATGATTAACGTCCAGTCAGTCGGTCTCATTCCCCAAATGAGCACCCTTCTGGTGGAACTCGGCGTTCCAACTTGTCCTGGCGAAGGCCTGAACCAGGCTCAAGTGCTAACTAGGGAAATGACTGATTCTTTCTATAGTCGGTTTGAGAGGGAATGGAGGAGGAGAAACTTCAACCCTCCTCGTTAAGTCACTTCATCTGGCATCCGGTCGTTTTGCTGCATGTACCGGATGCATCATTAACCATATCGGCCTCATCCATGTCCACTTCGGTTTTATTTGTGCTTTCATTAACTTCATCATTTATGTATGTCAGTTTCGGTGTTGTCTCTACCGTCTTCGGTCTCCATCTAATATATATCATTATGTGTTAAATGCATTTAATGAGATAATCCAATTTAATGAGATAACTCCCAACCACCCGCACATTTAATTCCCAACTAATCTGGTTACTTTCCAACAAATATTTACCTCGAGATCTGCAAACCGCCACTTCCCAATGCACTTTGGAAAGGAAAAGATTCTTTCCCTTAATAAGACAAAATCAACCATCAATGCTCAAATTTTCCCTCCAAAAACGATTCTATATAAGAAGTCATCCTCCTTTCATTTTCTCACATCCACAATCACTAGTATTTCTCTTGAATCTCTCTCTCTACATCATAATCATGCCAAGCCGAACTTTGGGAAATTTTCTAAGTGTTGACTTCGGCTCATGCTTGGCCGAATGGGACTATGACCACCCAAAGAAACACATGTTTGAAAGTCTCATTGTTACCGGTCTTCAAGCCTTCCTTGACGAATCCGGTCCCATACTGACTGAGGATGTCAAGGAATTTTTCAGAAATGCCGTTAACTGGGGAGATCGCATTGTAACCACTGTAAGGAATCATACCTTCCGGCTTGATGAAGCCGAATTTGCCTCCCTCTTCAATCTGCCTAAAGAAGGGTTCTCTGACTTTCCGGCCATGGAGGGAACTGATGAATACTACTATGTGTTCCGCTGTCTTGGAACCTTCGATACGGTGGAAACCCATGGGTTAAAGACCCGTCTCGGTCGTAGCACTCAGCTACTTCTTGATATTGTCACTCGGTCCATTCTGTGCCAATCTGTAAATCAGCGGTTTTCAAAGAATACCTACAATATGATGACCCACATCTACAACCACACGCCCATTAATTGGGCAGCGATCCTCTTTCAAACTTTGAGGAAAATGGTGCGGACCAAGAAGGGTCTCGGCTTTGCACCCCACATCAGCAGGCTGATTCTCAAGTACCGGCCAGATTTTGGACCGGGTACACCGGCATCCCCCTCAAATATTCTAGATAGAGATGCCGTGGTGGAAAAGTATTCCAGAATGGTGTTTACTGCTTAAACATCTTTATTTAAATGTCTTTCTTTCGTCCTATCGGCTTCCTTTCTAATGAAATATCGTTTCAGTTTTGATCGCTTCTCTTTACTCTATGTATCTAACATAACCGGCTTGATATCATTCGTATCCGGTTTCATAAAATTTGCTTAAAACTGTTAAACGCCGATCAATCAAAATATCTGAATAAGCTTGAACATAATCTACCATTCGGTCTCGTAGAAAAATACGTCACCGATGACATAGGCAAAGTTTTGGAGGGAAAAACTTCCGCTCAAAGACACCGCACACCGTTTCGCACGAAACCATGTCCTTTCATTTTGGAGGGAAAACTCCCGCCCATTCATGATGGGACGGTTTGGCTTCCAAACCGTGCCTATAAAAGGAAAGCCTTCATCACATTTGTCATTTTCACAGAAATTCACTTTCTCTCTCTAAGCTACTAAATCCTTCGAAACCGATTTCTCTCCTTCTCAAACTATTCAAACATGGGTCGTGATGCGGTACTGTTCAAACTATACTCTCAAGTGGACTTTGATGAGATTCGGCAACATGGAACAACCGAGGCAAAAGACGTAATTGACCGACTCATTAAAACCGGTCTGGGATATTTTCTGGAGGGACCTCACGTAATCTACAAGAACGCGGTTGAAGAGTTCTTCAAAACCGCAACCGTTTCCTACGACAGGATCCTCGCAACGGTTTGCGGCTCCCAAATAGAAATCACCGAAGCTGTAGTGGCCGAAAGTCTGCATCTCCCAACCACCGGTATGGACGCAACAGCGGAGATGGACGATGACGTTTTTAAGATGGCTTGCCACCGTGTATCTGCAACAAACAAGCCGGTTCCCACATCCGGAAAGAAACAACTGCTGAAACCGGAGCTCATCCCGGCGTGTGACGTCTTTGCTAGGGCGATACTGGCAAGGGGAGGAAATTTCAGCAATCTGACCAAAGACAAAATCAGAATGATTTTTCGTCTAATGGAAGGCACAGAGATCAACTGGGCAAGATCGGTTTTCAGCAATCTTATGGAAATGGTGAGACCGGACTCAGATAGGTCTTGGGGGTATGCAGTTCAACTCGGCAAGATCTTCTTACATCTAAAGATCAAAGTCGGTCCCGGTGTTGGAATACTAAAACGCAGCATCATTCGATCAAGGCACTTTCTTCCAAGAAAGCAGTCGGCCTCCAGTTCCACAGGTGGCCGAAAGAAGAAAGCCGCAAAGAAAAATACCCCGGCAAAAGCAAGCACCGGAGGAAAGAGAAAAGAAAAAGTAATTTTCGAAGATCCACCTCAACAAACAGAGGATGAAGAATGGGACGATGAGGAAGCCGATTCAGAGGGAACCGAACACAGAACGGAACATGACGATGATCCTTCGGCTCGGAGTCCGACCGATGCCGAACAAAGCTTCAATCCTGAGACCACCGAGGGTGAGGACGGGGTTGATGAAGGAGACAATGATGAAAGAGCCGATGATGGAAACTTCAACAGAGAGGAGGCCGACGAAGCGGAGGCCGAAAGACTAGCCCAGAATATCTTTCAGGGCATTATCAGAAGAGACGAGGATGTCATTGACCTATATATGGAGTGGCATGAGTACCGGTTCAATACAAAGTATAAAGACATCCTATCGGACCACTCGCAAGAACACTGCATCGCCAGATTGGAGGAAGTGGAGGACAATATCCTACGTCTCACCAAATCCAATACCATTCAAGAAATACAATGCCGAACTTGCCTACTGATACCGAGAAGTCATCTTCGACAGATAAGAAGGCGTATCAGAAAGATTAAGGAAGAATATGTCAAAGGGGGATCGGTGTCTACAGTAGCACCGCTAGTATTAGAAAAGCTTGAAAAGGGCAAATTGGAAATACGCCAAGAGATAGAGCGGTTAGAAGCTATATGCAATCAGAAACAAGTTCCGGTGTATACCGCTCCGGTCATCGAAGATTTTCAAATAGACTGGACAACAGAGGACACTGTGACACCAAGGGACATTGAGACACCACTGCCAGAAAATGATGAGGTACCGACTTCGAAGTCTGTTGAGGTCCAAACTTTGGAGGATGCGGTTCCAAACCCAGACGATGCGGTTCAAGACCTGGAAGCTGAGATACCGACATTGGGAGTTGAAGCTCCAAACTCAGAAATTGAGGTAATAAACTTAGAGGATTCGGCTCAATTAGAACCTCCAAATGAAGAGGAGGCACCGATAAATCTTGACGAAAGAGCCGATCCAGATCCTACCAAGCAGTCCCATCCTACACCACCTCCGGTAGTCACCGCTCCAGCGCCCCCTCAGGAATGGATTGATGACCTATTTCAAAAATTTGAAGTAGTTGTTTCGAAGCGGATTGAGGACCGACTCCGGCAGTTTGACACTTCAATATCAGAGAAGATTGATGACCGCATACTTGACCACAACGTCTCCAAGCTTCAACCGCTCAAGGATAGATGCGAAAACATTTTCGATACGGCTATGAAGTTCGCCAATGCGACGAAGCTGGTTGTGGATCACACTCAAACACGCCTGGAGCAACTCAGCACCGGACTATGGGAAGAGGCCGGTGAGCGAGAAAACTGTGCTCAGCATATTGCAGCTCTGGAGGGTCTCACGTCGGAATTAAAGAAGGATTTCGAACGGGTCGACCCAGCAATTGAACGAGTCTCGGCACTGGAAAAGAAGAACGAAGATCTCGTGGCCGAAGTAAAGGCACTTACTGCGCAGATGGCCGAAATCCTGAAAGCTAAGGAAGCCGCGGATGCCGCTGCTATAGAGGCCGATGCTCTGGTTGCTAAGAGAGTCCAGGAAAGGCTGGACGCCGAGGTTAGCAGAGACAAAGAGGCGCCACGAGCGACTCAGCTGACCGAAGAAGAAATAGAGGCCGAAAGAATAAGAAGGGCTGAGAGCATGTATCCAGGGTATGCTGAGCAAATAGCAAGACAAGCTGCGGATGATGCCGAACGACTGGAGAGACAAAAACGTGGGCTGGAAGAGTTCTCCGAAGCGAACAAGAAGAAAAAGAAAGTGGCCCCCTCCGCTTCAGCACCGGCCGCCTCTGCCTCAGAACCGAAGAAGAGAAAGAAGCCGACTAGTAAGAAAGTTCGGATTGTGGAGACGCTCAATATAATTTCTGACCCGGTCGAGACGGGTACTTCGCAGCAAGACGACCAAGTCGAGGATGTGCTCGAAGAACAGCTGCGGTACCGATCTAAAAGACCACGACACTCCACGCAACCGCAACCGCAACCGCCACCGCAACCAAAGAGAAAGAAGAGTGCCTACGAATTCACGGACTCAGAATAGGGACTATCCTTCTTTTTCTTACTTACCTTAGTATTTTTTGCTTAGTACTTTCCGGTTATCTATGAATATATAAAGTTATTTTTGAATACCGGCATTATTTTGCATTTCTACATGGTTTTGATAATTTTAAATAAAATAATCAAAAAGGGAGAAATTGTTAGATAAAAGATAGAAACTCCTCCAAAACCCCTCCCCCAAAATTTTTCGAAAAATTCTCTAAATCTTTTTCAAAATCGGCCAAACAAAACAACCGGCCTACGGTTGCAAACTTACATAATTTTGATAATTTTAAATAAAATAATCAAAAAGGGAGAAATTGTTAGATAAATTCATACCGGTTCAAATAAACCTAACTTAAACAAACTTCCTACGCAGGAACAAGGAACCGGACCGGATGAACAAAAGAAAACCAACTGAAGAAACCGAACCGGTCAAGCTATCAAACCGATCAAGAGTATTCGGTACGTGACCGCACAGAGGAAGGATCGGCCAAAGCCTAAAAGCCAAATCCATCAAATAGCCGATCAACCCTCAAGACAAACATAACCGGAATAAGCCCGGTCACTTCACTATCAAAAGATATTCGGCCAAGTCAAGCGGCCAACCTAGGCCAAGTCAAGAGGCCGACCTGCACAAGAAGACACTTTGGGTATCTGTTGAGAATGATACCAAAGGAACAGACTGAATACTTCCATATCCATGCAAGTCTGAGGAAAGACTGTAGGCTGCAGAAAACAGTACTACCGGATCTTTCTACTTCGGGATAAGCCAGAAAGGAAATCTTCAAAGTACAGACAACTGTCCAAGCAGACAGTGCCTACATTGAGTAAAAGACAAACCCGGCAGGTTTGCTTTACAGACCGGCAGGTCTGAAACAGGATGCCAGGTCTGAGATTGACCGTCAGGTCTGAGGAGAAGACCGCAGGTCTGAGACACTGAATCACTGCATCTCTGATCAGCCAATCAGATTCAAGGCTTTGAAAGATGACCGTTGGCATATTTCACCTATAAAAGGAGGCAGTTGCAGAAGAGTAAATGCGGGACATCAAGCAGACATCAAGGCAGTTACTAAGTGAGACAAACATTGAGATAACAAAAGCTAAGTGCATTTACTACAAGTGATAACAGTGTGGTATTCTAAGAAAGCCTAAGTGCTAAATTCTAAGTGTGTGCTACAATTTCGGTGTAAATTGTAAGAGTGTTATCGAGCAGGAAATAAGTCTCGATCGGATTGTATTTGTATTCCTTAGTGAATATCCTTCTCGCGGTTTCGAGAGGAAGGGGTGACGTAGGAGTTTTATCTCCGAACATCCATAAAACTCTGTTGTGTTATTTACTTTCTGTTGGCTTCCTTACATAACCGACTAACTTAACCATACCGCTCCAAACCAACTCCATACTGACCATACCAAGTATCCAGATTGCCGAAACCGACCCACCATCCTTCAAAGCTTCATCATCCGAAACCGACTCCGCCTATCATACACGTGTACCGCTTCAACTTGAAAGCAAACCTCTTCCGCGCTTGAACCTAGTTCAAGGGTTTGTGACAGGTTGTGTAGTATTGAAACCCCGGTGTTAATCTCTAACCGGATTAACCACCACCCTACGAGTGAGAACCGCTAACCGGTCCAACCCCCGGTCCACCAGCGGCGACCTAGATCCTAACACAATCAAAGATCTATTACCATGTTTTTAGATCAAATTAGATGACGAAGACTACTTAGGATAGCAAATTAATAAGATTAACCAAGAACAATCAAACAATTTAACATAGACAATAGCAACATCTAACAATATACCAACCTACCAATCAAGTGAAAGTATCTATATGAATTGATAACTTACAAGCTTCAAACGATGAAAGAAGCCTCACAAACTTCCAAGAGTACCTGAGAAGTGATGAATAAACGTAGAAGAAAAGCTACACAGTCCTTAGCTAACTAGAGGAGCATTGACGAGGTCTTCTTCCCGAATGCATCGGTGGTTTCCTTGCAGTAGTTACTGAAGTAGTTATGGAGAGTTTTTCTCTCTATGAAATTATAGTTTGGTTGTTAAAATGTGATCCCACCTCTCTATGTTTTGCTTGATTTTTTGTTTATATATTAAGTAGTTAAGAGTTATTTGAGATTTTGACTTTAAAATGAACTTTTTTTCATTGGCGAGTCGAATGGATTGAGTCAGTGATTGGTCCGAGTTAGGGTTAGGCCAACTGGGAAGCCCGTGCCTAGAAACAATATTTTGGTTTTGAAATCAAGTAAAAGACCCAAAATTCAATGAGTTATTAATTTTCAAAGTTTATGTCTTCTTTTGGTTCATTTTGTTGAACAACAAACTTTGACGTGTTCTCCTCATCGACTTAGGGTGAATCATGATGTGAAATTTGTACTATTGGAAATGTATGCTCATGAAGGGCTACACGTTTGGTAGTAATTTTTTTATGAGGTTCCTTAAATGAAGATTGTGGCTATTTTTTCTTTGTTTTGGCACTTGTGTATATATTACGAGGCAACCTCCTAGTCAACACATATCGAATTACATATTGTGGTTGATACCATAATAAAGGCTATAAAATAACATTTCCATTGATATGTGGTAGAGCTTGGGAGGTGGATCGTAGCCCGAGTTATCACTTATGAAGAGGGACTATCTTCAGTTAGCCTCTAAAGCTGGACAAAACATATGAATCTTCTTCCCATGAGCTTTTCAATGGGTTAAATATTAAATTACAACCTGAGTCTAGTGTCAATGGATCAGTGTTTATGAGCTACAATTTTGGTTAGCTCATGGGATCGAAGTGTGACCATGCATTATCTTGTGTGGACACAAGTGATTCTTTAATCGACATTTGGGGTTTTGGGGTTTTGAGACAGATTCTAAATGTCTAGTATGTATCATCTTTCTATTGGTACCTCATTGATCAAATTTAAAGCATTACAACTTCTAAAATAAGTATTTATGTGAAGAGTGGTCCGAAATGAATCTCATGTTCTTGATCGTGGTTTCCTTGGCAAATTTTGGAAACTCTACATCTTAAATTTGATTTCGATTTCACCAGGATGGTAGATGATCTTATTACATTTCCAATGCAACCAGATTCACCTAGTTTGGTTAACAATTGAGCCCTAGGGATATTTGGAAGAATATGTGACAAGCTACAATCACTTCAGATTTTTCAACGATTTTCAAATAACCAAATAAAGACGGTTCTTCACGTTCTTCCGTTTTTTTTAACTTTCCTTTGGCCTTTCGGAGTGTTTTCCTAGAAACGTAAAAATTAATATTATATTAAAAATTCACCATTTTTTGAGTCGGTCGTCGTTGATAGTATCTGTTTGTTCAAATTTTGTGTATTTATAGAATGTCGCATTTGAGTCCAAAAAATAGACAAGAGATGACATTTTCATGTAAATTATAAAAAGCAATAGTATACTCAAAATACACCATTTCCCAAGTTGTTCGTTCTGAATGTATAAATAGTTCAAATTTTGAATATTTTTAGAAAGTGGCATTTGAATCAAACTTGAAATAGGCCAAAAATAGCTGGTTCGCGAATTAGTTATTTATTTTAGTCATTCCAGTCTATCAATTAAGTATGATCATCATGCTAGACCAGGTACATTTATTTTAATTATTTGATTGTAAAAATGAGGTGTCTATAGAATGCACCTATTCATAAAGTTTGTAGAAAAAAATTCTCGATTTTACAAACCTATGTCCAAGGTTGAACAATAATGCACCAAATTTGTGAGCCAAAATTAATTAAATGTAAAGGGGCAGACATATACAAGTTGGAATGAGCATCTGCACCACACTTTCCTTACTTGATATCACAAAATCGAGGAATCTGAATAGTGGACCTCGTGAGAATTCCTTGGGATACTTGTAAGATATGATAAAATGCGAGAATTTCGTTTAACCAAAGGTAAACAAATCAATATATAACCAATCGTTTGCCAATCAAAATGTATGATCGAGGTAGGGGCTTCTTCAAATGCGCTTCCATTCGAATATCCATTAATATCGTTTCCACGAAAAACTAAAACTTGTGTGTTACAATTGATCCAAAATTGTATCATTGCAAGGAGTTTATATTTCTTATAATCCATATGTGAGTACCCGTCGGGCGGTACTTCAACCTAAAAGAGAATAATCTATGGTAGAGATGACTCATAATAAACCACTATCGAACAACCAATATATTTGACTCATTTTCTAAGTCATATCCTTGAACAAGTAACCATCAAGGTGTACCTGTAACGATGAGAACCTCAAGTTCTTGTATGAACAACACTTTGGTGTGTTCAAGTCCAAAAGAATATAACATTACCCTTGCATGAATAATCGCATTGGCATATCCACAATAAAGGAAATAAAAGTGATATCTTCGCGTGATTAGCTGCCTTGGCATAATCACAACAAGAATCATGTGAATGATATCGTCGTATGATCAACCACCTTGGCATAATCATAATGAAAGGAGCATAAAACCTTGTCTTAGTATGAACAACAATATTTTTGTATTCATGTTAAGAAAATCACAAATCATAAATCCTTTATCCTTGTAAGAATATCCTCCTTGGCGTATTAATATCAAGGAGATCATGGAAGACAATGTCCTTAAGAATAGTCGTCTTGGCGTATTCATATCAAGGAGATCATGGGAGACATTGTCCTTGAGAATAGTCACCTTGGAATATTCATATTAATGAGATCATGGGAGACATTGTCCTTGATAATAACTATCTCGGCATATTCATATCAAGGAGATCATGGGAGACATTGCCCTTGAAAATAGACTCATTGGCGTATTCATATCAATGAGATAATAGGAGGCATTGTCGTTGAGAATAGTTGCTTTGTCATATTCCTATAAAGGAGATAATAAAATGTAATGTCTTCATGTGTGTGACTGTAAAATTGCACTCCACGAGTAACAGAGTAATGTCCTTGTAAGAATAGTCACATTGGTGTATTTAGATCAAGGAGGTCTTAAACGCGGTGTCTTCATGTGTGTGACTGCAATGGAACACTTCACGATGAAGAGAGAAATAAAGTGATTTTCTTGTAAGAATATCCATTTTTGCGTATTCATATGACCGTAAAAGGCACACTCCACGATGAAGAGAGCAACATAGTAATGTTTTCGTGTTAGTGACCGCCAATGATGCACTCCAAAACGAAGAGAGAGAAGAGTAATGTCTTTGTGTTAGTGATCGTCAAGATTGCACTCCCGAATGAAGAGAGCAAAAAGTAATGTCTTTGTGTTAGTGATTGTCGATGGTGCACTCAATAACAAAGAGAATTAAGAGTGATGTCTTTGTGTCAATGACCGCCAATTGCGCATTCCATAACAAAGAGAACAAAGAGTAACATCTTCATGTTAGTAATCGCCAAGGGTGCATTCCACAACGAAAGAAATTATTTATCGACCTTACGTAAACAACTGTCGAGGTGTGTTCACAACAAAGGAGATCAAGTAATGTTTCGTATGAGTGATCCGGGAGGTACGAAAATTCGTTTCACTCGACCTTAGGATGAGGCAAATTAAGTGATCGCATAGTGTCACTTCACCCTCTAGAACTATTTAACCTAATTTAAAAAATAATTATTTATTTAGTTAAAACTTAGGGTTTAAAACTCTCTAACAATCAAATTAATCAACTAAATCTTATAATTTGTAATGTTATAATATTAATTTCACAATATTTTTAAAAACTATAAAAAAATATATAAACACCAATTTTTTTTTAATATTTATTAGTTGGTGAATATTTTGGTTTACATTTATTTTTCTTTTTATTGATATTTTTCAAAGTATTAATCCAGTTGTGATAGGTGACATTTTGGGTACTAATTAGAAGTGTTTTATTTATATATGGACTTGAATAGTTATTGAGGCTGGACATTATTTTTCAATTTGATAATAAAAAATGTTATTTAAAAAACTAATAATAATAATAATAAATTCAGTGTGCTTAATAATAAGGCTTGTTTGGATTAGAAGAAAATAATAAAAACTGCTCATATAGGTTTCTCCGTTAGAACTTATTTACTTACTTAGCTGGCCGAAGTCAAAATGCTCATATCTGTGGAACCAAACAAGACCGATTCGATAAAAACTAGGCAGGAAGCGCCTAATAAAACCCCCTGGTTAGTTTCTCATCCCTCTCTAAGCATTTCTCTATACTCTCTCTCGCGGCAGCAGATCTCGGGTTTTCCCTCTTGACAGATCAATGGCGGCGGCTACCGGATCTTTTATGTCCACGACCTCTCTATCCTGCTCGTTGAAACAAAATCAGGTAATTCCCCTTTAACTAGATTGTTATAATTGTCATCTTCTTCTTACTGATCGTTGGTTATATGCTTTCAGATACACTAACTGTCTGTTCTTATGTACATTTTCCTGCTTTCGTTGTTGATTCTACGAAATATCGATTTAAAAGGCTAAATCTTTTATGCTGAAAATGAAGAAAACTTAGATTGCTATGTTAGACACTCTCTGGATCATTCTTAACCGATTGATTTATGTTTAGATTTGTTCTGTATGTTCTGATTATTGTTTGTCACGTGAACTTTCCTTTATAATTTTGTGTTTCTTCGTCCATGATTCATAGTTACTTTTTAAATTACTCGTTATTGTTTAATTTGTACGCAACAGTGCTCGATGAAAATTTGTGTCACTTTGATTCATCTTGCTCCTCTGCATGTAACTTTTTTAAAGAATTTCTTTTGTATGCATTTTTGCAGTTTAAAGAAGGTCTCATCTTGTTAACTAAAATATGTCTTTGATTTGATCAGGGGAGCAGGAAGATGGCTGGACTGAATTCAGTATCACTGTCTCTTAACGGAAGAAAATTCACTTCACTGACTTTGCCCCGCCTGTCCTCAGACCGATTTCGCATTTCTTGTGCGGTATATTCTCTTGTTTTGATAACTGTACAATTTAGATATCAGCCTTAAACTTTTTGTGTATAATCATGGAATCTATTGATACAAAAGCCTTGAATATGTACTTGATGTTCCCAAATCATGTATTGAATTACAATTTCATCCCTTATATTAGATACCTGTCATGTTGAACTGATTGATTTTTTGAAAAAGGATGATGAACTAACAGTTGATTAAACAACTCATTTGCTTGGCAGGCTAAGCCAGAGACAGTGGTGAAAGTATGCAAGATTGTGAAGGATCAACTGGCTCTATCTGATGACATTGTAGTCAGTGCAGAGTCAACATTTGCGGGTCTTGGAGCTGATTCTCTTGATACGGTATCCATTCTTTACCTTTAGTGGGCCTGTTTTGTTAAGTGTTCTTTTGGGCTGTCTACTGTTTTACATCAATAATTTTATTTTCGAGACCACTTTTTTATTTACTAGAAGAGACTAACATAACATCCCACTGCTGTAAATCCCCATCTCACCCATAAATTACACTATTCTAATATCACATCAACTAGTTTTTCATCATAAATGATCAGTAACTTTCAAGTTTGGATTTCGTATTCTACTTCAAAACATTGCCATAAACAATAATTCCATCCTTCAAATCTGAAGTGGCATTCCTTTATAACTATTCATTAGATAGCTTTTTCATATATATCATTTTCAAAACCTATTTCAAACTTGAATCTGAGTATCATGCATTTCTTTAAGAAACAAACTAGACACAGATTTGCAAATAGACAAGCCAGATTCATGTGAATCACTCACTGTTGGTTCTTTAGTAGTAGGTTTAGTTGCTAGCAATTTTCAGTCATATGTAAACTAATTATTACCCATTCATGATCAGGATCACAAATTAATGTCTTACAAGATGCTGAATTACCAAATAAGATTTTAATCATTTAACCTAAATAAAATATTGAATATTGATGATCATGATTGGTCTGAAACATACATCATGTTTAGGTGGAGATTGTGATGGGAATCGAAGAAGCGTTTGGGGTTAGCGTGGAGGAAGAGAGTGCCCAAAGTATCACCACTGTCCAAGATGCAGCTGATCTGGTTGAGAAACTCATCAAGTCTTAATTTAAACCCATGAATCAGAAATAGGCTCGAATCCTACCTAATATCTTAGCTTTGTTGGGTTTTTTTTTCTTTTTCTTGAGATTGTGCAGCGGACCGTCTGCATATTTGGTTTGGTTTGTATTTGGAAACTAAATTCAGATATATATCAGAGCTTTAATAAACTAGTATATCTAGTTATGTCCATCTATTTGAGTTTCCATGGTTTTCAAACTTGCTTAGTTTTTGGAAAGATTCTTTGGAAATCTCATATCCATGAATTTTGTTATTTTCTTTGATGACCAAAACTTTTGTTAGGTTGTGGGCATAATTAACTCAATGTCAAATGTTAAATTCATAAATTTTCAATTGATTGACATCTTATGGACCATTTGAAAACATTTGGATTTGTATTTGAATTAGAAGTTAAAAGATGATCTTTAAATATTTTTTTGTATACATTCATTATGAAAATGTTTTGGATGAGATACATATACAGATTTTAGTTGCCTCAATGATCTTCTTTTTCTTTTTTCAATAGCAAGTCATTATTTTGTGTTTCCTCATTTATTTTTAAAATTTGCAGATTTATCTATAATATCAACTCAAAATATTAAAAAATTGCATATTTATGATTTTAAAATAATATTTTGAATTTTTTAATTTAAAATAATTATAAGAAGAGGTTAAAAATAAATTAGAATTAATTATTGTAATAATTAAATCCTAATTAGAAAATTTAATTAAAAATTAAAAGTAATTTGAAATTAAAATATTATATTTATTTTATCCAAATTAAACTCAAATCATAATTTTAGACATAAATTATGTGTAATTTATAGCCTAAATTAATTATAATTTTAGGCTAAAATATTAAACTCAAATTATAATTTTAGACATAAATTATGTGTAATTTATAGCCTAAAATAATTAAATAAATACCCCAAAATACCCAATAATAAAATAAATGGACATAATCTTTATGATGTTTTCAAAAAAAAATTTGTGTATTAATTTGGTGAAGAAAAACAAAAGAAAGGGTTAAAATTCGATTTCAAATAACTCTTTTAAAAATAAAAACTGATGATCCAGTGTGGCTGAAATTTAAGAAATCGTTTGCCGCAGGATTTTTATCCATTAGATCAACGCTGAATTTTCATCCAGCGCCCAGGAACACGTCGCGTAGCCGGTTGTAACCAAAGCAACGCGCGTTCGAGTCCACATTGGATCAATTAACGGGATGTCAACCCCGTTAGCCCAGACGCCCGAACGCTTGACAGATTGCCAACAGATCGTAACGACGCGTTTCATATAAAATGAAACAACGTCGTTTTGATCGTCTTTTCATATGAGACAAGGGAACGTCGGAGAATCGCACTCGACGTCGTCGATCCTTCTAGAAACCTTATATTCGCCATTACTCATCCTTATCCCTCCAAAATTCACTCATATGCACGTATCTCCCTCACCATCATTTCCATAAGTTTTGAATTCAAAACCTACCCTAGAACTAGACATGCGAAGACAAAACAAAAACAAAGAAGATGAACTCCAGAAACAGAATTGAATATGAATTCGACTTCGAAACCGACCTAGCTATTCAAAGATCTTCAAATGAGCTCTAACGACTTTTTTTTGAAGAAAATATTCCGGAGTTGTAAGCTTCGATCCAAAGCTTTGGAAAGCTTCCTTAAGATCATATGAGTGTTTTCCAATCACAAGTAAGCTTCCAGACCACCTGTAATTCAAGTTGTGATTCAAAATTGATTTTTTTCAAGTTCGATCGGGTTGAACCTATTTATGGTTCAAATTTGTGCTTTCTATACTTGAAATCAATCCTTAGATGATTTCCAATCATTCTGTCGAAAGAAATTTCATCAATTCAACCTCAATCAAAAACCCAAATTTGATTTGAAAATTTAGAAATTTGATTTTCATGTTCTTGAGCTTTTGGGCTTAGTTTTTTATTCCAATAATTACCTAACATGTTGTAAAGAAGTTAGGATGAATTTCAAATGATATTATATACATACCGATCACGTTTGATCGAGCTGAAATTTTAAAAAATAAAAGTTTCAAATGTTTGACCGAGAAGTGGGACCGAGAATCATCGATTCTGACCAAGACCAAAGACCGAGAAAATCGACATAGGACCGACACCAAGGACCGATTTTCTTAAGTTAGGACCGAGCCCTAGGTCTAGACCGACTCTCTCTGGTCCTAAACCGACAAAAATGGACCCGACCCTTAGGACTCCGATCCTAAAGCTGTTTGGTTCCACTTTTTAAAATCTAAAAATATTTTTGTAATTTTGGAACCCCAGTCCATTTTCAAATAATACCGGGAGATCGGAAAATGATTTCAAAATATTTTTGGGATATTTCCCAAAAAAATATTTTGACTAAGGTTCTGTTTGAAATTTATTTTTAAATTCTAATACTTTTTTGATATTTTTTAGGTCTTTTATACAATATTTGATAACCGCAATCGTAAGCACCTTTAATAATTTTGTACAATTATTTACGTAATCTAAACTTATCCTTATTTAAGACTCTCGAACTACTAATTAAATAAATAAATATTATAAAAAAAATTTAGCTAGACTTTTAAAAAATAAAACTGTTTTCAACGGGCGCGGAGGACATAGCGCGCAAACCCTTTCCCGATCGTAACTAAATAACAAACCTCTTATGGAAACTCTGGTATAAAGTACGCTTACGTACAGTTTACTGATTTTTTAAAAATCAATTGGCGACTCTATTTTCAAATAAATTATCTTTTTTCGTAAATTAATTATGTTTGATTAATTTAAACTGTATTTCAAATCAAATCGTCATTTGGTTACAACAAATCTCAAGATTATTAAAATTTTAATAAAATAAATTATACCTAACATAATTAATTTTAAAAGTTGTCGGGCAATCTCAAAATCTTTAAAATAATGTTTTATTTTAAAATGATTTCTGACACACAAACTAAGGTTGAAACCATCAAAAATAAGATCAAGTTTTACACTCTTTAGATTCTTTTTGTCTTGTCACATAACAATTTGAACTCGATCATGAATATTGTTGATAATGATACAAATTATTTCTCTTTCCCTGTATTATATATTTTGGTGATTAAGTGGTAATTATAAAAAAAATATTAAATTTTAAAAAATCAATATATAGAGTAAATCAAATAGTGTCTACCTATTAGAAGTTCGAAGCTGTACAAAAAATTGTATTTAATTATACTAAAATTAATTTAATTATTAAAATATACATCTATTAGTTTTTATTATTTTAATAGCAGTGTCTCTAATTAAAATATTATACAATCCAATTAGAAAAACATTGTTTAATGTCCATTATCTTATTATATATTCATACTTGTATAATAACACTTTCATCCATTCTATTTAGGTCTTAGTTGAAACAAAGAGGTAAAACTTAATAAAAATCAAATATCATGTAGTGATCAATAATCTAGAATTTGTGAGGAGAAGTAATGATTCACTAATCAGCTAATTAAAAACAGAGTCTGCTATATGATTTTAACATGAAAAATAAGTTGTGTTCTGAAGTAATCCCCTTCACCAAATAAAAGCATAGCCTTCTATAAATAAAAACATAGATTGTGCTATATGATTTTGATTTATAACTAAAATATAGAAACTTTTGAGATTCTTCCCACTATTAGTAGTAGTTGATGCTATATTAGGTTTGATCTACTTAGGTATTATATTCTTTCACTAATTAGTTAATTAAAAATAAATTAGATACCTTCAAGGTGCTTCCCATAATCAATAAAGCTACTATATTAGCTTTGATCTGCTATGTAATATATTATCTTCTTGATACATATTTCTCTATCTTTTAAAAGAAGTGCAATAAAATGATATATCATTAATCACATAATATATCTTCTTTATTTAATAATTTTTCTAAACAACAACACATTCTCTCAAATTTTAACTTACGTGTACCATTACTATTATCATTTTAGTTTTATACCACCATACATTCTCCTTCAATTTTCTCATCCCCATATAAAAAAAATGGGACAACGGATTAAGTATGTAGCTGACAAACACACTTAACCATTTAACAAAACACAAAATTTGTCGCCTCACGAGCTCGAACCCAGGAACTTAGAGTTAGTATCCACATTTTATTGTCACTAGGCTAGAAGATGGGATTTCTCATCCCCACAGGGGCGGAGCCTGGATGAAAAATTACCTGGGGCTGACTCATTTGACCGGTTTATTCACTTAATTTGCCCCATTTTTTTTTAATTTAGGTGGGGCGGAACCCACCCTAACCAAAGGGCAAATTTAGGTTTTTCACCGGACTGTAAGATTTTTGGTATTATACTATTACGTGTATTAATACGTGAACATATTAATCGATTTTTTCTACAAATACCCTTACTAAATAGATCTTCGGTCAACCCTTCCTAAAATAAAATAAATAAACGAATTTTTAAGAGTGATTAGAATACTCCATTTAAAAAACAAAATTATACATGTTAAAGAAATATTAAGTTAAGAAAACGTGAAAAATTAAATTAATTAGATTTTAAATAAGTGAAAACTAAATATATTGATCACCTTACCTTCCCTTAGTCAAATTAAATCCAAATCCATCAGGATAAATTGTTACATGTTTAAACTTAATATACATATATTTAAAACTTTACCTTCGGCTACAACCCAAACATTTTTTTAAATTAGGTGGGGCTGGAGCCCACCCTAGCCCAAGCGTGGCTCCGCCCCTGCATCCCCATATATATACCACCACCATTGATATTGTCATTTAGTCTTATACCACAATATCTTATCCTTCAAAGATGTATCTCAATTTAAATTTCCTCATTTCTATAAAAATAATAAATATTCAATACAATATGTTGTTGGGAAAAAGTAAAAACAAAGTAAAAAAAGAGTTAATTAAGTGAGAAGTACTTAACTTAAAAATAAACAAAAGCTATGAGACATTAAACAACGGAATTCTCATCATGTTTAGAACGGAATTTTGATTATGTTTAGTTGTGAATAAAGCTAAGTTGTCTATTTGTTCTTGTGTAGATGCATTAGACTATGCTAACTTAGACGTGGTATAAGCAGGCTAATTAGACGAAGTTAGACGTGGTAGTCTAACTCCATTAAACTTGGTGGTCTAATGAGATGCGAAGTTAGAAGAGGACGTCTAACTCCATTAGACTTGGTGGTCTAATGGGATGCGAAGTTAGACGAGGACGTCTAACTCCATTAGACTTGGTGTTCTAATGGGATGCGAAGTTAGACGTGGTAGTCTAACTCCATTAAACTTGGTATAATGGGATGCGTAGTTAGACGTGGTAGTCTAATTCCATTAGACTTGGTCTAATGGAATGCGTAATTAGACGAGGACGTCTAACTCCATTAGACTTGGTCTAATGTGATACATAGTTAGACGAGAACATTGAACTCCATTAAACTTGGTCTAATGGAATGCGTAGTTAGACGAGGACGTCTAACTCTATTAGACTTGGTCTAATGTGACGAGGACGTCTAACTCCATTATACCTGGTTTAATGGGACGCACAGTTAAACGAGGACGTCTAACTCCCTTAGATTTGGTTTAATGGAGCACGTCTAATGCCTTGCTTTAGCATCCGTCTGAAGAAAGTACACGTCTAACCACGATCAACTAGCTATCTGCTACTCCTGCTTCACTCACTTTTGTGCAATTTGACAAGCCAACTAATTGTATTAAATGAACGAACGCCATGTACACAAATGTCCTTCCAACGGTTTGTCTAGTACAAGATAATATCATGAGGATATTCGGCGCACTAACAATTCGGTACGACCACGATCCATTTGCTCAGAGTCTGCATATTTCTGATATTATGGGACGCCTTCCAATGGACGTCATCCACGTGTTCATGAAGAAGATTCGACCGTTGGTGTCCTTCTACTACAAATAGATGCTCAAGGACAACAGACAAATCACTTGTTACTTAACGAATCACTTTGCCAGTTTTCTAAATTCACAAAAGCTTACTCTTGCTCTTACTGATTTCTTACATTCTTCAAGTTCAAGAGAGAGAGATTCACTTACTATCTAGCTGTGAGAATATTGTTGAGAATATTATAAGTTGAACAGAGGTTGTTCCGTTCAACAGAGAGTTAGCTAGTTCAGTAAACTGTATTTGATATAAAATATTTAGTGGATATCCTTCCGGTTGTGGAAGAAGGGTGATGTAGGAGGGTTTTCTGCGAACATCCATAAACAATTCCTTGTGTTCTTTACTTTCTGTCATTCATCTTCCCTTGGTTCAAAGCTTCAAATTCGACGAACACTTCCGCACTTGAAATCGTTTCAAGAGTTCGAAGGATTTGTGAAGAATAGAAATAGATATTAATCCCTCACTAGATTATTATCGAATCGTTTATCGTAAGCTGTTCACAATAGTCAGACCATAGTCTCTATTTTAAAAGTTATTTAATTTATTTATTTTCTCTATTATTACTCATTTAAAAAATAAAAAAATAAATTATTTACGCAAATATATTTATATATATACTTATACCTATATATGTTGGTTGAACAGAATACCATGCCCTAGTTGTTTGATACAGTTTATTCCATAGTGCTTCTAATAGCCTTAGATATGGGGTAAACCAAGTCATTTTCTCTTCCTTAGTTGGTCTCAGTGTATCGTTTCACTAATGTCGCTGGGACTTATATCTTTCCCCGTAAGTTATGCTCAGTCGCTTTAGAAGATCTAGAAATGTCCCAAGACATCTTATAATCAGACGAATCCTCTTTGATTACTTCGATACTAGTGGTTCCCTGCGCATGTTAGAAAACACTTGACTCTTTTGCTATCTGAGACTTTTTACCATCTAGAAGAGAGAAATAATTAATTAAAAAAAGTTAAGAATTTTTATATTCAACTTTTTTAATTCTCCTAAATATATTTATCAAATATAATAAATATTTTAAAACATACAAATTTTTTTATTTAATTTTTATTGTCCCTATTATTATTTTAATTTTTTTTATAAATAAATAAGTTAAATAATAAAATATATAAACATATATTTATAAATTAACAATAGAAATAAATTATTAATCGAGAGGTAAAATTTTTATTATTAATTAAGAGAAGAGAGAGAAATTATTAATGAATATGAGAGAGATAAATAAATATTTGAAATTATGTTTAGTCATCAACTAGTCACTCTTCCATATCATTTCGCTACACATTCTCTGTAAATGTTTCGCTCCTTCTATCATTACTCATTTGAATATATAATGTTCAAATATCCAAAATGTTTTTGTAACCCCCGAAAAAACCCTTCATTTCAGTTTCCGTGAAAAGTTCGAGAATCGAGAAATTTTAACTTTGGTTTGCGTGTCAAGAACTTTTAAAAAAAAAATAAAACATCATTTTAAAAGATTTTTAATAATTCCTGACAAATTTTGAAATTAATTTAAATTAATTAATTTGAAGTTCAATTTTAAATTATCCGAGAATTTACGATAATCAAATTACAATTTGATTTTAGAAATCAGTTTGTTTAAATTATTTATAAAATAATTAATTTAAAAGATTATTTATTTTAAAATATAATTG
Source organism: Impatiens glandulifera (assembly GCF_907164915.1). Lineage (NCBI taxonomy): Eukaryota > Viridiplantae > Streptophyta > Magnoliopsida > Ericales > Balsaminaceae > Impatiens > Impatiens glandulifera. The sequence continues at coordinate 27,503,074 of NC_061867.1, forward strand.
CCAATTGATTTTTGAAAATCAATAAAAATAGCATACATATACAAACGTATTGTTAGAGTTTTTTTTAGTTCATAGTTTGGTGATACTCGGGAAAGGGCTTTCACACTTCATCCTTCGTACCCGTTTTTAAAAATGGTCTCTTCTTATAAATTTAGCTTTTTGAAAATCGGTTGTATATTGTTTTATTTTTACTGGTTATTCTTCTAGTTCTATGCATGCATAAAGTTTGTGCGTTATTTAAAGAATTATAAAAAACAATTATTTAAATACTGGTGCATGTTGTTGATGACCTTAACTTAAGAAGAAAATACCTGAAGAACATCAGTTTTAAAGGCATTAGGGTTTAAACATAAATCCCAAATAGAGCTTTGTCAAAATATTTTTTTGTGGAAATATCTCAAAATTATTTTTAAAGCATTTTCTAATTTTTCAGGTTTTTTAGAAAATGGTTTGAGGTTCCAAAATTACAAAAATAATTTTGGATTTTGAAAATTAGAACCAAACAGGCATTGGGACTAGTGTCCCAAGCCTTGGGTTTGTTTTCATCGGTCAGGATTTGGGACCCTCGGTCGGACCCATCGGTCTAGGCTAAGAAGCCTTAGTCGAGGTGCTAAGGACTCTTGGTCCTTAGCCGAGATTATTGGTCAGGGTGTGTAAACCATCAGTCATGGGTTAAGTTCATTGGTCCTAGATTTGAGAATTCTCGGTCGAGGTCGAGATTCTTTGGTCCTAGGTTTGACTTATTGGTCCTAGGTGGAGGTCATCGGTCCTATGTTCTAGAGTTCTTGATCCTAGGTTCTAAATTTCCGTCGGATATAAAAATCATTGGTCAGACCACTCGATCCTCGAAGAAGAACACTAGTCGGACCTCTTGGTTCTATATAACAAGCTTGGGTCAGACCTCTTGGTCCTATGTTAATTTTTTTGGTCGGACTTTCCGGTCCTCGAGAACATTAAAATTGTAGGTTTTTCAATTTATATTGGGGCTTGGATTCTTTGATCCAATGATCTGGGTAGCTTCACAAAGCTCTTAGGAACCTTTAAATCTTTATCCTAAGATATCAATCGACATAGATGATGATTAATTTGTTAAAACAATTTATAGCTAAAAATCGGGTTTTTGGTTTTAAAGTTGTTTTAAGGTGAAATGAGCTAGTCAATAGCTTCCTTATACCTCATATACTTGATTGATACGAAAACAAGAACATTATCTATTTATTTGGACAAAATCAATAACTCAAACAAATTTAATTATTATGAAATATTTTGATTTTGATCAAACATGACCGGGATGAATCAAACATGATCTAAATAGTTGCCCAACATGATTTCAATAATGTTGGAAAGCTTTTTGGACTGTGATCTTCAAAAATTAGTCCAAGAATAACAAACCCGCTTTTTTATTTTTAAAATTCAAATTTGAGTTTTTTTGTTTAAGGTTGATTGATTGTCTCTATCCTATATAGAAAGTTTATAAATGATCTAGGATTGATTTCCAACCATAAAACACCATAAATAGACAACATACAAGTTTATGCAATTTGAAATATAAAATTTTCAAATTTCAAACTGTACATATGAATTAGAGTGTGATTGAAATCTTACCAAGGATTGAAGAACACTCATAGACCTTAGGGAAGATTTTGGGGTGCTTAGATCCAAGCTTTAAGGCCTTATACGAAGTTTTTAAAATTTAGAAAACTTGAAGCTTTAATGGCGGATTTATGAATTTTATTGATTTGAAGCTGGAGAGTGGATCTCTCTTGGCTTCGAATTTGTTCAGGAAGACTATTTTTAGCCTCCCGAAGTCATATGGTTTTTCAAACTAACCTGGTTTGACGTTTAACTTTCCAAACTAAGCTACTTTGTTCATTTATTCTCAAACTAACCTAGTTTACTATTGATACTCATTTTTTTATATTTAAAATTCATTATATATAAATATATATTTTTAGATTTGATATATTTAAATTATTATTTGTATAAACTAAATTATTTATATTTTGATATATATTTTAAATTATTATTTTTATAAATCTGATTATTTGTATTTTGATATATAATCTAAATTATTATTTTTATAAATTTGATTAATTATATTTTGATATATAATCTAAATTATTATTTTTTCTAAATTTGATTATTTATATTTTAATATACAAATTTGAGAAAGAAGAAAAACAACTAGGTCAAAGTCAGCGTATTCGAACCGAAATGGATAACCCACGAAGGATCATCATTTGTGGGAGGTGTGGCCAAAAAGGTCATACGAGACGTAGCCAATGCCTCCTGAGCAAAATCGTCAATAATTTAGATAAATGATGATTGTAATCGTTTTTATGAATGGTTAATTATTATATTGTTATGGTTAAGATATTTTAAATTTATTAGTATTTATCAATTATTTATTAGAATGCTAAAGGGAATATTTATTATAATATATAGATAATAATTGAAATGTAAATATATATATATATATATATATATATATATATATATTAAAATATCAATAATCAAATTTATAAAAATAATAATTTAAATTATATATCAAAATATAAATAATAAAACTTATAAAAATAATAATTTAAAATATATATATCAAAATATAAATAATTTAGTTTATACAAATAATAATTTAAATATATCAAATTTATAAAATTAATAATTTAAATATATATATATATATAATGAATTTGAAATATAATAAATAAAAAAATAAAAAAAACTGAGTTTGAACAGTAAATTAGGTTAGTTTGAGAATGGATGAACAAAGTAAGTTAGTTTGAGAAGTTGAACGTCAAACCAGGTTAGTTTGGGAAACTATCCCCCGAAGTCAGTTATGGACTTCAAGTGGATTGAATCAGTCTAAATCCATTTATGGTGTTTTGTTTGTTCTTCATCCTACTTGTCGGAATATGGGTGATTCACTCTTATTGATGTAGGTTAAATGATCACCGAAGTAGGGTGATTATTTCAACTTTTGAATCAGTCGATTTGGTTGACTATTAACTATATTCCAACTTTGGAAAATTAAAGTATGAGACATTATCCTTATCCTTCCGGCGTTGCGATGAGAAAGCTGATCGGAGGCCAAAACAACACAGTTTCGCGTGTGTTTGACGATTGCGAGGCATTCTGTTAGCGGTATGCCCAACTTCGTTGGCGTTTGGGCTTTCTGTTAGTGATTCGTCCGACATGCGTTAGTCGATCCAGTGTTTCTCGAATGTGTGCGTTTCTGGTTACAGCGGGTTACGCGGGTGCTTCCTAGGCATTGGATGAAAATCTAGATCCTATCCAATGGACGTGGTTCCGGTTGTAGATTTCTTTCCGGATGTCGGCTATACTGGATTGCAAATTTATTTTTTTATTAAAACCTTAAGGGATTGTTTGAATTTGGTTTTCGTTCACCTTTTGACTTTAATTTTAATATTTTTAAATGCACAAAATATAAAAATAAATATGGCAAATATTATATCAATTTATTTTATTTATTTAATTTTGTATATTTTAGGTATCTTTGCCATCCCTAGTTGGAGATGGTCTTACACTTTTTAGTTTCGATTAATGAATGGACATAAGCTTTTGTTGTCGCCACAAATCAATTTATTACCTTTATCGGAGTTTGGAGGGATTTCGAGTTTAGAAGAGAATATTAACATACCTTAATTTGACAAATTATAAAATTTTAAATAAAGAATTTCCCTCAAGGTAGACATGAAATAAAAGTTGAAAGTTTGTTAGCAATTATTAAAAATGGGTACCATTTGATATTTGTCGAATTTATCGACTTTCACAAATTAACACGCAAGTCTTTTCCCAATTTACACCTAATCGAATTTATCTAACTTAGAACTTGAACGAGTTAAATTGATTTACCAACTTTAACAAAATTACCCATCTTACTCACAATTTTAATGGTCTTAGATGAATATATTCACAATTCAATCTACAAATATATATAACACAAATATTAAAAATAAGTTATTTATTAACTTATTCAAGTTAGATGGATAAAAACATAATTCGTTCGTGTGAGGTGTAATTAGGAATATCATACTAGATGTAACTAACTAGTTTCTTACTAAGATTATAAATAATTTGCAAATATGATAATTGTAATATTTTTTTTTTATTAATTATTAAGTTATTGTAATTGTTAGACTGTTTTAAATTAAGATGTATTTATGAAAATAATGAAGTGAATATTTATTATATTATATAAAAATAATAATTTAAATGTATATATATATATAAAAATATAAATATTTAAATTTAAAATACATTTAATAATAAATTATAATATTAATAAAATGTAAAAAGTTAAATAATAGAAAGAAATATATAATAAATGAATTTGAATAATAAACTAATTTAGTTTGAAAAATGTCATTTATTACATAATCTTGGACCAAGTTAATGTAATCAGTAATACTAATGAAGTGATTAGGTTTTTATTATGACACTTGTCATTAAACTGAGTGAGGCGTTTGATTAGCAGCAAGTAAAACACGCGTGGAGACGAACAGTAGCTATGACAGGCTGACAGCTGAATACTGCATAACATTCAATATAAAGTGACCACCTACCAATAATCAGAAATCCAATTCCAGTGAGCAGTCCGCTTCCGATCAGGCGATTCTACCGTTCTCTCTATCTCTTGGGGGTGCTCTGAGGTAACCCTCTTAATCTTCTTTCTCGATCTCAGTTTTCTGGTATAGATTGCATTTTCTTTGTTGCTACACTATTCATGATTCGATGCTTATTCTGTTAATACTATATCGTCAAAAACTCAACTGGAGCAACAAATCCAAATAGTCTATACCGATTTTCATTTTCACTGGTTAATTCATCGGTTTTGCATCTGATTGATGGTGTTTGAACCTTTTGGATCTCAGATCTAGAGCCTCACAGGTTTTTTTTTTTGTTCTTCTGGTCAATTTGACTCGTCGAGAAGATCTGAAATCTTGTTATCTAAAATCTATATCCATCCATGGTTGTATGATTTGTATCAGATAGTCAACTGTAATTCGCCGGCCAGATTTGAACTTGTGTTTTGTCAACAATGAATGATGCTTTAGTTTTATCGATGAAATTTGCTAATAATTCTAATCAAAATACTCCAGGTTCTTAACTTGGTTTTGTCTGATTGACTGGACTGCATATTTCTTCTCTCCATCATGACTGTTTCTCACTTTTAGTCTTTTGTACTTAGATCACAGTCACACAAAATCATGGTGAAGGCCGTAGTAGTTCTCAGCAGCAACGATGGTGTAAGTGGCACCGTCAACTTCGTTCAGGAAGGAGATGGTAGGTTTCTGAATTTGATTTTGATTGCTAAATTGATTTAAACATGCTTACAATCTAATTAAGAAATCCCAACTTCTGATTGTTTAGACATAATCCTTCCTGTGAATCTAAATGGTTAATTATCAATCTCTTTCAGGTCCAACTACTGTAACTGGAAATCTTTCTGGTCTCAAACCTGGACTACATGGTTTCCATGTCCATGCCCTTGGTGACACAACAAATGGTTGCATGTCAACAGGTAACTATTAACAAAGGGCGGCATAAGTAGATTGATCGTAGATGTATGTTAAGATAATTTCTGACTCGTGATCATTAAATTTGCAGGACCCCATTTCAACCCTGCTGGCAAGGAGCATGGTGCTCCTGAAGATGACGTTCGTCATGCTGGTGATCTTGGCAATATCACTGCTGCCGAAGATGGTAAATAATTATACCAATGTTCTTTTAATCTGTTGATATGCTTAACTACCTCTAATTCATGGTATAATTTTTATATGCTTCAGGCACTGCAACATTCACCATTGTCGACAGCCAGGTGAGTTTAGCTTGTTGATAGTATCATCATGGCTTGAACTGGAAGAGTTTAATTTTAAATTTATCTAAATTCCTTAAAAAATGATGAAATGCAGATTCCTCTGACTGGACCGAATGCTATCATTGGGCGGGCTGTTGTTGTCCATGGTGACCCTGATGATCTGGGAAAGGGTAATAGAGACTTAAAACTTGCTCTGATTATTTGAAACCAACCTTACTTTGTTTGTTGCTTCAATTTCTGAATCTAAAAATAATGCTACTACTCTCAAAATACCAGGTGGACATGAACTTAGCAAGGCTACTGGAAATGCAGGTGGAAGGATCGCATGCGGTAAGTAGTAACTACCTACTTTGATATGGATATTTATTCGACTGGTTTCTATATTTGCAGTTTGAATTTCAATTCTTGTTAAAAAAAATTCATTATGTAGTGAGCTTGGCTCTCATTTGCTCAAAACCACACTTGATAATCTTGATAATATAAATATATTTGGAAACTAAACTTAATCGGAGACATATTAAAAGGTTTATGGGTTGTTTCTCATCTGAATCGGGTTACATAAATAGAAATTACAGGTGTTTCCAAATGATTATAATGATGATGATAATGATGAAAGGTTAATTAATGTTGTTGTGTAGGTATCATTGGGCTGCAGGGTTGATGATTTTAGTGACTCCAGGTAATATGTTTTGGTAGAGCTCTATTCTATTTAATGAGCTTCCATTGGATGTCATAAATAAATAAATAAACAGGCCTTTAATAATCTCTCCTGCACTCTTGGTAATTAGGACAAAGTTTTATTTTCTTTATTTTCGTACTGCAATGTACCCGTGGATTGGTAAACTTTGGATGGAAATGTCACAACTTGTTTGAAAGAATTGGCTTAGATTGATTGATATTTTTGCATTTTACTTTACTTGAAAACTCAAATCTCAAAAAAAAAAAAAAATAACAAAACAAATGAACAAGGATTTCTTAATTGACCTGATCAAATTTCAAGCATTTATCATTATTGCTTTAAACGAAGATTTGTATCATCAGTCATCACTTTAAATTGCCCGGAAGAGCAATCATCACTTTAAATTGTCCGGAAGAGCAATGATAAAAAAGATTGACAAAAAAAAATTCCTAATTGGTTAAAAATTAAGCATTATATATACAAAAAAAAAAAAATTTAAATATGTACATAAAAAAATTATGATACATGTACAAATTACTTTGCTTTTTGTCTCCTTTCTTTTCAGTTATATTTCTTTTCATAAATTAGTAATATCAGATTATAAACACAATCGTTAATTTAGTATTCTTAATTTAATTTATTTGTAGAAGAGGAGTTCGGATCTTTTGTCCCATTTGGTTGTCCCACACTTCAAAAACAGCAATAAAAATTTACGATTTATTGTCTTTCTTTTTCTCTTAATCTCTTTATATGGTAGAATTCGATTCCCTATCAAACAAAATTTTCTCCCTTTCAAACATTCTTTCAAACATTAGTTTCGGATTTATTTCATAATTGAAAAAATACGTCAGTAAATCGCAATATTTTATGGGACCGTAGATATGGACTGATAGAAAAGTAACAATTTTTAATTCATAATGTTAGCTTAACTTAGTAGTTTGTCATATATTTTGTGATCCATTTGTAGCTATATATAATGAACAATTTGATATTTTCAATTAATAAAGTGGAAAATATTTTAAATATATTAAAGAATTTTCAAAATTTAAAGTACCTAAATAAAAAGAAAATGAGGGATTTCAAAGTCATAATCCAAACAAAAATATTTGAGCCTAAAATTTTGTAGTGTAATTTTAGTGAAACTAGTGTATAATTTGACACAAACAATCAACTCAAATCAAATACCATAACATTAAAAAAATATATTATAGATTAGTTCTCAGGCCTTGTTCGATTTGGATATTACAGCATGTCAATCTTCAGTTTCTTTCCAAGGGATGCTTCTGTTCTGTTTTTACTTACAAAAAGTTTATCCTATAAACAAATGTACAAAACGCATAAGAGAACAAGAACAAAAACCCATAATCTATACATTTCAGGAAATTAACAAAAGGATAAAAAATTAATATACAGCGCACACTGTATTTGGAAATCTCTCTATACTTTCACGTGTTAACCCTAGACAGTTATATACAAGAAAACAAAAGAATCATGAACACTGATGTTGGTTGATCATCATTTTCTCTTTAATTAGTTTAACTAGGAATGTTTTTTTTTTCAGGACAGACAGTGTTCACTTACAGAAACATCCTGAAATTCATCAAAATTAGTTGCAACTGTTTCCCAGCTGTAACAAGAATTAGCTATAGGAGGCACACTCTTTCTTTCCTTTCCCTTTCTTCACCTCCACTTTTCGTATTTCACGATATAACCGATGAGCAATAATGTCATTGCCTTCATACCTGCATATCAAATACATCTATCAGGTATCAATTATACTCGTTATAGAATGAAAGACTAAGAATGTGAATATCTTCGGTGATAAATACAATTTTAACAAAAATAGGAAAAAATCAAATTGAAATGCAGAACCACCTTACCAATAGGAGATTCCATACGAATCACCGCCAACTCGTTCCTTACGAAACGATGAAAGTTGAGCACCGTGTTTAATTGAATCCTCTATATAGTTCCGAATATCTTCTTGTTGCAGCATAAGAGGAAAAATAATTAATGCTTTGACGTACCAAAATAATAAAAAGGATCAACATGTGTACGGATTTTGAAAGTTACTAATAAGGTCTTCAAGATTATACTTCATAACACAATGATAATTGAAGGCAGAGTTCCTAACATAATTTATCAGTTAATCTAAATAACTAAGTGCTTATTTGAATTAATTTATTTGACAACTGTTAAATAAAAGAACATTTGGAATAAACTCGAATTAATCCAGAAATATAGGCTTGATTAGGTAAGTTATGCATGCCATAACTCGTTAGGCGTCTAAAAGATAAGTTTAACCCCTCAAAATTAATCAAATTACATCACTATAAGGGAATTCTTTAATAAATTTCCTGATATTAACTCAACATGTTATCAAATCAACTTACATAAAAAGTACTTCAAATTTGAATATTTTCATTTGGTTTGTTCAGCATTTATTTTTCAGGCACTTCAAATCAGTTAATAACCTTAATTTTAGTTTTACCAGATGTACCCGAGTCTTCTAGTCAAGAATAAATCAGTAAACACATATATAGGCAAACAACATCAAAGTAACGTCTAAACTGCATAATAAACACTGGAAGAGCAAAAGGATTGGAGCCTGAAAAGCAATCAAAGTTGGATAGAAGGTTCAAAGAACACGAAGAGTCTAAAAATAAAGCAAGAGATGTAAAGCCCTAAAGCACATACCTCAACACGAATACACAAGGCTTTCAAGATCAAAACCCTAATGCTAGGATCAAGAGCACTGTGCGTGTCACTCTCAGCCCTGCAAATAACAAGATAAATCAATGCAGATGTTAGCTCCATTTTGCATCACCATTTGAAAACACTTTTCTGTCAAATATCTCATATGGACGTGGATCCATATGAGATTTCTGGTAAACATATATAACTTAGTGAGACACAAATCCATAAATTTATCGACCAGTAAGTGTTTCCAAAAACAGTATTTCCAAATAGGCACATTTGTGTATCAAGGATACTCACCCATGAGATGCAACAATTGGTATGTCCCCTTCTGCCACCTATAAAGAGCAAACTTACAATAAGCTATTATCAAATAAAACGCAATAAGGTTAAGAAGAGATATGAATCAGAATACGAAAAAAAAACCCTAAACCCATTGCCACCAATCTCTCAACTTTCTGCATAGTACAGTAACCCATGTATTATGACCAAGTGCCATTCGAGTAATAGGAGGAATTGCCTTCACAAGAGGAAGAAAGAACCAAGATCAATCATATCATTAAGTTTCTCTTAACAAATATGGAAAAAAACCTAATTCCATAAAAGCATATGCCTTCAACAAAGGTATATGTATAGCACCCAAAGTGCTGTTTGGCATAATCAAAGCTGTTTCAAGTTCATCAGCAGAGAATTCCACTTTAATGTTTAAAAGAGGCCTAAAAACCTGAAAAATACATGAACCAGTTTAGCAAAAACAAAACTTTAACAAACTCACATTCATAAAATTAAGAATTGAAGCAAGTTCCCACATAGACCGAAGATCCCACCGCGCCTGCTGCGACGGCAGAGGCTCAGCGAGGAGAGGCGTAATTATCTTGCATTGAGGTGTCTGAGGAGGCGGTGGAGGTGAAGACGATTCTTCTCTCCCATGAAATCGTTCTTCTTCGTAGCTTTCTTCTTTCTTTCAGCTGCATCTCTCTCATCATCTACTCTAATTATTTATGGAACACCATGGAAACAAATTTTGAATGTTCAGGATTGCGAGAATTTCTTAGATAAGTCCATACCACTAATTATTATCATCATTAACATCTCTTCACAGGGTCTAGAAGTCAAATTATTTCAATATATACATATTTGTTAGCAACATGTAATTGAGAAAATTGTTTGTTAGGTAAATATAGAGATTTTATTTTATTCTGAAACCTCCTGATAAGCAGCATCATCTTCACCTTCTTCCAGGTTGTTCACTCTCTCACATTCATCTATCCATTCGTTTGTATTTGTAAATTTCCAAATTCTAGATGTTAGCAAAACCCACAAATTAAGGGAGCTTAAAAGAAATCAAATTACACTTACATATCTATTTCCTCGGATAAGTCTGCAAAGAAAAGTTAGGACCTAATTAGTATTATCTATCTCGAAACAATTTCTTTAGTAAAAAGACTACAAGTAGATAATATAGACCTGTTATTATAGTGTTAAAGCTCTCTTGGCAAATAGTACTGTATGAAGCCTCCCAAGTCAAGTTCTTCATATCACTGTCTCAATTATCAAACATGTTCTTATCAATCTAACAAGGTCTTTCCTTGTATGAATACAACATAAATCAGATGTTAATCATTTTTATATTTGAATCATTAATCACGACATCAATATATTTATTTGTTCAACACCAGTTTCGTGGTTGCAGAATGGACAACTAAAAATAGTGTCGAGTTTGTCTCTCTTCTTAGGAGGGGACTTTGTACTAGATTTCCTCTTCTCCATAATAGATAGAGACTAGAGTCTTTCCCTATATAATAAATCTGACCATTATTGAAAATTGTAATTAAACGCATATGTTTCTCAAATATCAAATAGATTTTGTAATTGGGCAAAAAACTATTATTGATGCTAGTATTGTTAGTCGTTTTCTCTAGGTTGTTATTGATTGTGGGTTCGCCATTGTTGATGTGATGAGAGTGTTCTTCTTGTTCTTCTTCTTCAACTGTTACTTCATTTGGTGAAGAGCCACTTGCGTGGATCGACATTGATGACTCTCCAGAAGACATGGCAGAGTCTCGATGCCTCTCTATCATAAATCTTGCCAACAACTAGAACCGACAATATCAAAGAACCAACAGGGCTAGCTGTCAAAATAGTATTAAAAAGTGTCCATATTTAAAACCCCAAACAACTCCGAAGTTATAGTAGGCATAAGTGACCATTGTAAACCATAACAAATACCCACCAAAATCGAACCAACATACAAATTTCCGGGAACACCTGACGCAATGATCAAATGCCCAACCGACATTGTTGTAAGAGTAACCGCCATGAACATTGACCTCACCCATCCTCGAGAATGAAGAAACAAATCCGATATATACCCAGCTCCAAACCGACCCAAAAAGTTCCAAATACTCCATAAAGAAACTAATGTATTAATCTCCTCTGTTTTGTAATTGAGTGATTATCCTATTTGGCTTATGTTGTTGATTGTAGCCATTCCCGAACCCATTCCACACAACATGGCAACACAAAGAGACTAGAAATTCAATGTACACATTGCTTGTACAAGGTTTATGTCTTTAGATACCAACAAATTCCCATTCTCATATGAGTTCCCATCTATCTATAAGTTGACTTATCATGTTCAATTTAGCATCTTCAAACAGAGTTGAGTCGGTGATTTAGGCTTTGTTTGCAACTCGAAAGAGTGAAGTGAGCATAAGAAGGAGAAGTGAACTGAAAACTCCATCATCGGCTGAACCGCCACTCCCCAGAATCACCAGCAACGGTGTCGATTTGCAACGAGAAGCGAATCACCAGCAGCGGTGTCGATTTGCAACGAGAAGCGACGTTTCGCTTCTTGTTCCTCTTCAACGCATTTAATTTCTACAGTATACAATTTCAGCATGCTTATTGGATATGTATTTTGAAAATAAAATTAAATAATTGAAAATAAGAACTTATTATCTTTTGTTTAATATGTTTTAATAAAAATTAAAAGTTGAGTTAATATTAGACTTTATTATTTTTTGTTTAATTGTTTAATAGGGGTTTTAATTAGTTTTAATTCTGATCGTTTAAGAGTTTTTTGGTCCTAGTATAAAGAGAGTAGCTGTATTTGTAGAAAGAACATGAATTGAAATAAAATCTATTCCTCTTTCTTTTTTTAATCTTATCTTGAGTTTGTGAGTGAATACTTTGATTGCCCACTAACGTTTCCAACAAAGTGGTATCAGAGCAATGATGTCGTTGATGTTCCAGGTCCCGCGTCTTACGAAAGACAACTATGATAGTTGGTATATCCGAGTAAAGACGTTACTCGGTTCCCAAGGTGCGTGGGAAATCATAATCGTTGGGATTGTCGAAACTGACGAGGATGCGACGTTGGCCCAGATTCAAGCGTTCGAGAAGACAACAAAAAGAAGGATGAGCATGCCCTTTCTATCATCCATCAATGTCTGGATGATGCTGCTTTTAAGAAAGTAGCAAATGCCTCAACGTCGAAGGAGGCATGGGAAATTCTAGAAAATTCCCACAAAGGAGTTGTCAAGGTAAAAAATGTGCGGCTTCAAATTTTATGCGGAGAGTTTAAAGCTCTTCACTAGGAAGCATCGGAGTCTATTTCAGATTATTTCATGCGAATCTTATCTATCATCAACCAGATGAAGCGAAATGGCGAAAGCATAGAAGATGTTCGAGTAATCGAGAAAAATTTACGTTCTCTACATAGAGATTTGATCATGTAGTGGTTGCAATCAAAGAGAACAGAGATTTGGAGAAACTCTCAATCGACGAATTAAATGGATCGTTACGGGTGCACGAGGAACAAATGAACAAACACAATAAGGAACCTTTGGAGCAAGCCCTTCTAGTCAAGCATTCGTTTGGCAAAAAGGGGAGCATAGTAAACCGAGTCTGCGGCCGATGTCAAGGTTATTCTCGTGGTGGCGGTCGAGGACGTGGAAGAAATTCATACGTCGAGAGAGCAAATGATGAAAAACCTCGAGGAAATCCAAGGGGTAGAGGAAGAGGACGTGGACGAGGACAAGGAAGTGACTGATATGAAAAGTCGTGCGTTGAGTGCTACAATTGTCATAAATTGGGTCATTATTCTCGTGATTGCTGATATGTTGAAGATACAAAAGTAGAAGTCAATCTCACAGAAGAAAAATAAATGGAGGAGTAGACGTTGTCGTTGGCGCTAAATCAAGAAGTTATTGGAGGAGAAAGTCAATGGTATCTTGACAACGGTGCGAGTAACCACATGTGTGGCGACAAGTAGAAATTCGTTGAGATTGAGAAAAAAGCTACTAGAACTATCATGTTCGGAGATGCTTCGAAAATCTAGATTGAAGGCAAATGTACCATTTTGATTCGGTTGAAGGATGGTACACACAATTTTACTTCCGATGTGTATTATCTACTCAAATTAAAGAGTAATATTTTAATTTTGAGGCAACTCATGGAAAGATACTACCAGATTTTAATGAATGATCGTAATCTTTAGTTACGAGACGGAAGCGTTAACCTAATTGTGAAGGTGGTGATGTCGAAGAATAAGATGTTTTTGCTACCTATTCAAACCGAAGGCCCAAACTACTTGCAAGTGTTTGTGACGAATCCAGCGTGGTCTTAGCACATGAGGATGGGACATCTAAATTTCGGTGGCCTAAAAATGATGTCCGAAAAGAAAATAGTGAAGGGAATGTCGTTGATCAATCATCCATATCAACTTTGTGAAGCGTGTTTTCTAGGCAAACATGCAAGAGAAAGCTTTCCAAGTGAAGCAACGTCAAAAGAAACGAAGTCGCTCGAATTAATTCATGTCGATGTGTGTGGACCGATCAAATCATCGTCCTATGGTAAAAGTAATAATTTCTTACTTTTCATCGATGATTTTAGCCGGAAGACTTGGGTTTATATCTTGAAAGAAAAATCTAAGAGTTTTGATACTTTTAAAAATTTCAAAACTTTGGTGGAAAAAGAGTCTGGCTATATGATTCGGGCGTTGAGAACCGGTAGAGGTGGAGAATTTACTCCTGATGCCTTTAACCATTTCTGTGAAGAATATGGTAAAATGGTATTATGTGTTTCCTTACAACTCTAAGATCCCCACAGCAAAATGGAGTGGCTGAAAGGAAGAACCGATTTATCCTCAACATGGCTCGGACCATTATGAAATATAAGAAGATGCCAAAAAAAATTTGGGCGGAAGTAGTGGCCTGTGCAGTGTATCTCCTTAATCGTTGTCCAACCAAAAGCGTGAAAGATCTAACACCAATTGAAGCTTGGAGCGAAAAGAAGTCAGATGTATCTCACATAAGGATATTTGGGAGTATTGCCTACAAGCATGTATCAGAGCAAGAGAGAACCAAACTTGATAATAAAAACGAGAAGTTTGTGTTCATCGGTTATGACGGAAAATCAAAGGGGTGCAAGCTATACAATTTTGTCAACGGAAAGATTGTTGTGAGTCGTGATGTGAAGTTCGGTGAAGATGCTTCTTAAAATTGGGAAGTTAATGAAGATTCCGTCAACGAATTCTTCACATTCTTCGATAAGGAATCAAGGAGAGGAAACGTGGCAACCTGCAGTTCTTATGATGACACCAAACACATCTTCTAGTGCATCTTCATCAAGTTGAATCCCTAATGAAGGATAACAAAGGATGAGAACTATCCAAGAACTTTATAGTGTTAAATAGTCTCAAAACAAAAATAAAAAAATTATAGTGTTATTAAAAAAAATCATCAATAAATAAAATAAGTTATATTCGAAATCATTAAATTTGATGGAATAACATGTATAATGTTGATTTACATTTAACTGAATTTAAATATATATAATATATATATCTTATTTGAAAGTACTCAGTATATATTTTTTTTTAAATAGTTAGACGAGTTGTGTTGAAAAAATAACTTCAAAGATAAACAACTCATATTCTATTTTCAAAAAGTTTAAAACCTCTAAATAATTAGTTTAAAATCATCAATGGTTTAAGATTTAAACGAGTTGTGTTTCTCATAAGGCTTAGTTCTACTAAGAAACTCATGTCGTCTTCAAATCAAATTACATTTATTCGCACTCTAAATTATTCTCAATAAAGAGATAGTCTCTCCTTTAAGTGTAACTATGTAAGTCATGTCTGGTCGGCTAATTAAAACATATTTCGAGTTTTATATTACGATATCATATGTTTTGTCATATTTATTACATTTAAACTATAACTATCGTACATCTTTTCCTCATTCAATCTTAATATTTTTTTTTTATTTTTTTTATTTTTTTTGTTGTTTAAAATGATTTTGGGAACACAACACAAACACATCGTCGTCTTAGTCTACAATAACGTTATTTGGAAATGACACGGAATATATACGTCTATACCATATATACGAGGAATTTATACATATTTTCAACACAAATTATGGGTGTTATATAATTGAAATGATTTTAAATGTTTATAATATAAATTCAAATAAAAATAAATATAAAATGAGCATAGAATATTTAAAACTTAATTAAATTTAAAATAATTATTATATAGTTTTTTATTTATAGTTACTTTATACAAAATGTTTTTCAACATAGTTTTTTTTTTAAATTTATTTGTAGTACTTATTTTTATTTTATTTTTATATTTTATTATCAAACAGGTTATCAACCTAAATTTTTTAATCAAACCTAACATGTTTTTTTAGTAACTATATGAAAACATCTTGTTGAAATATATAAAAAAATAATAATAAATCACGGAGGGTTACTTTGGGTTTTTCCATAATAATACACATTTTTTTGTGTTTCTGTGTTGTTGGGAATGGGATTTGAAACATATTAAATAGGTACGTAATAAGAAGAGAATAAGGAGTCTGTCTGTCGTGTTCAAAGGCGAATCTAGAAAAAAAAATTTGCCTGGACTGTAAACATTTTACAAGGAATTTTTTTTTCTTATGGATGGTGAAAATTATATGTACTACACTATTAATACGAGTAATAAGTCATCATATTAATCGAATTATTCCATTAATACCTTTACTAAAATAAAACAAATATACAAATTTAAAAGTGATAATATCACTTTATTTATAAAACAAATTTATACATTTAAAATTATATAGTTAAAGAAAATTATGTTAAGAAAACGTGTGAATTTAAATTAATTAAGTTTTAAATGAGTGAAGACTATTATATAAAACATGTTTTTTTTAGTAACTATATGAAAACATTTTGTTGAAATATAAAATAAATAAATAAATAAATCACGGAGGGTTACTTGGGGGATTTCCATAATAATAAACACTTTTTCTGTGTTTCTGTGTTTCTATGTTGTGGTGGAGGGAATTTGAAACATATTAAATAGGTACGTAATAGGAAGAGAATAAGGAGTCTGTCTGTCGTGTTCAAGGGCGAATCTAGAAAAAAAAATTGCCTGGACTGTAAAAATATTACAAGGATTTTTTTTTTTCTTATGGATGGTAAAAATTATATGTACTACATTATTAATACGAGTAATAAGTCATCATATTAATCGAATTATTCCATTAATACCTTTACTAAAATAAAACAAATATACAAATTTAAAAAGTGATAATATCACTTTATTTATAAAACAAATTTATACATTTAAAATTATATAGTTAAAGAAAAATTAGGTTAAGAAAACGTGTGAAGTTAAATTAATTAAGTTTTAAATGAGTGAAGACAATTATATAAAACATGTTTTTTTAGTAACTATATGAAAACATTTTGTTGAAATATAAATAAATAAATCACGGAGGGTTACTTTAAGGATTTCCATAATAATAAACACTTTTTCTGTATTTCTGTGTTGTTGGGGAGGGGATTTGAAACATATTAAATATGTACGTAATAGGAAGAGAATAAGGAGTCTGTCTGTCGTGTTCAAGGGCGAATCTAGAAAAAAAAATTTGCCTGAACTGTAAAAATTTTACAAAGAATTTTTTTTTCTTATGTATGGTAAAAATTATATGTACTACACTATTAATACGAGTAATAAGTCATCATATTAATCGAATTATTTCATTAATACTTTTACTAAAATAAAACAAATATACAAATTTAAAAAGTGATAATATCACTTTATTTATAAAACAAATTTATACATTTAAAATTATATAGTTAAAGAAAAATTAGTTAAGAAAACGTGTGAAGTTAAATTAATTAAGTTTTATATAGTAGTAGTTTTAAATAAGTGAAAACTATTATATAAAACATGTTTTTTTAGTAACTATATGAAAACATTTTGTTGAAATATATAAAAAAAATCACAAAGGGTTACTTTGGAGATTTCCATAATAATAAACACTGTTTCTGTGTTGTTTCTGTGTTTCTGTGTTGTGGGGGATGAGATTTGAAATATATTAAATAGGTACATAATAGGAAGAGAATAGGGAGTCTTTCTGTCGTGTTCAAGGGCGAATCTAGAAAAAAAAATTTGCCTGGACTGTAAAAATTTTACAAGGAATTTTTTTTCTTATGCATGGTAAAAATTATATATACTACACTATTAATACGAGTAATAAGTCATCATATTAATCAAATTATTCCATTAATACTTTTACTAAAATGAAACAAATTTAAAAATTTAAAAAGTGATAATATCACTTTATTTATAAAACAAATTTATACATTTAAAATTTTATAGTTAAAGAAAAATTAGGTTAAGAAAACGTGTGAAGTTAAATTAATTAAGTTTTAAATAAGTGAAAACTATTATATAAAATATGTTTTTTTTAGTAACTATATGAAAACATTTTGTTGAAATATAAAAAAATAAAAATAAATAACTCAAGGAGAGTTATTTTGGAGATTTCCATAATAATAAACACTTTTTCTGTGTTTCTGTGTTGTGGAGGAGGGATTTCAAACATAATAAATAGGTATGTAATAGGAAGAGAACAGAGAGTCTTTCTGTCTGTCGTGTTCAAGGGAGAATCTAGAAAAAAAAAATTTGCTTGGACTGTAAAAATTTTACATGGAATTTTTTTTCTTATGAACGGTAAAAATTATATGTACTACATTATTAATACGAGTAATAAGTCATTATATTAATCGAATTATTCCATTAATACCTTTACTAAAATAAAACAAATATACAAATTTAAAAAGTGATAATATCACTTTATTTATAAAACAAATTTATACATTTAAAATTATATAGTTAAAGAAAAATTAAGTTAAGAAAACGTGTGAAATTAAATTAATTATAAATAAGTGAAAACTATTATATAAAACATGTTTTTTTAGTAACTATATGAAAACATTTTGTTGAAATATAAAAAAAATAAAAATAAAATAAATCACGGATGGTTACTTTGGGGATTTTCATAATAATAAACAATTTTTCTGTGTTTTTGTGTTTTTGTGTTTTTGTGTTGTGGGGGAGGGGATTTGAAACATATTAAATAGGTATGTAATAGGAAGAGAATAGGGAATCTATTTTTCGTGTTCAAATGCGAATCTAGAAAAAAAATTTGCCTGAACTGTAAAAATATTAAAATGAATTTTTTTCTTATGGATGGTAAAAATTATATGTAATACACTATTAATACGAGTAATAAGTCATCATATTAATCGAATTATTCCATTAATACCTATACTAAAATAAAACAAATATACAAATTTAAAAAATAATAATATCACTTTATTTATTAAATAAATTTATACATTTAAAATTATATAGTTAAAGAAAAATTAGGTTAAGAAAACGTGTGAAGTTAAATTAATTAAGTTTTAAATAAGTGGAGACTATTATATAAAATATGTTTTTTTAGTAATTATATGAAAACATTTTGTTGAAATATAAAAATAAATAAATAAATCAAGGAGGGTTACTTTAGAGATTTCCATAATAATAAACACTTTTTCTGTGTTTCTGTGTTGTGGGGAGGGGATTTGAAACATATTAAATATGTATGTAATAAGAAGAGGTCGTGTTCAAGGGCGAATTTAGAAAAAAAAATTTGCCTGGACTGTAAAATTTTTACAAGGAATGTTTTTTTAATTTCTCTATTTTTTTGGTATGTTTTGTTTTGTGTTTTTGATACCCCACCTATGATAGCTCACTTGCAAAGTGTGTTTGCATTAAAGAGCTTATTACCCTATGAGCCTATGAGGTATCATCCTATTAGGATCTAGTTTCATTGAAAACACCCAATATGAAGTGGGTTATTGTCTTAGCCTTTTCTAGGAGAATCGAAGATCAAAATTAGGGTAATGTTTGGCATTAAATGCTCATTTGTCGCACTTGATCAAATTACATTGCATTTTATAATTATCTTTTCATTCATCAATTTATATATATTACATTATTTGATTCTTTAGATAAACTTTTTTATTATTTAATAATATAATGAGCTTATACAACATACTTGTTTTTTAATATTCATTATAATGGTAAGTTTATTTGTCTTAGAATTAAATATGCATTGTTTATAGTGATGATTATTTAATCTTTTATTGTTTTTTTTTTTCGAACGGTAAATGGTAAATGGTAGTTCTACTCGTCCATCACATCCGCCCTTCCTCAACACTTAAACGTCACATTGAAGTTTTATCTTATATTTATAATGTCACTAATAATATATATATTTATATTATACATTCTTTTTTATTATTTATAATACATTGAAATAAAAATATTAGAGATTAAAATAAATATTTAATTTATTATATTATTTATATTTTAAATTAGAGAATTTTATAATATAAAAATATTATTTTTGTGTTATATCCTATTTTCCTCTCATTAGTTTCGGTTCATTTCTAGTTTTTTATATTAATGTTCTAATTTTCATTCACTCATTCTATTTTGAAACTTGTTTAAATCCACTTAAACTCATTCTCCAATTATCATATCACAAAAATTAAAAATACTAAAATCTTGACTTAGCAGTTGCGCCAGACAGAAAGAAATTCTCATCTCCAATCTCTTCTCTTATTTCAACATTAGCTCCATCAAGTGTCCCTATTATTAGACATCCATTAAGAGAAAATTTCATGTTGCTCGTTCCACTTGCTTCCATTCCTGATGTGCTTATGTGCTGCGATAACTCACTTCCTGGAATAAGCATCTCCACAACAGATACATTGTAATTCGGGACAAACACAACCTGAATCATTATTTTTTTATGTCAGTTTAGTGTCTCTTTATGCCAATACCATTCACAAGTTTAACAATTTACCTTCAAATAGTTGTTGACCTGTGGATCAGTATTTACCACAGCACCAACATCATTCACAAGTTTAACAATCCTTTGTGCATTTGTATATGTTGCAAATGCTTTTCCTCCAATAATCACTGTTCTTGGGGTTGTATTTTTCCTCACTTCATCCCTCATTTCTTATCCACCAACCAATCACAACCCAAGGTTTACAACAAGTGCAACAGGAGGAGAGCGGTCAAAATACTCAAAATTAAGTAATTAAAGGTAAAAATTTAATTTTGGTGACATAAAAATGTTAATATTGTGATAATTTTGCATATAAATTATCTTATATTCTAATAATTATTTTTATTTTATTTTACAATAAGAAGTCTGGTTTAGACTCATAATCACATTTTGAACAACCTAAATTCTAGTTGTATACAATAGAATCTTAAGCGCCCAATTTAATACTGAATTTTTCAGTCTTTCAAACTAAATAATAATAACCTATAAAATTAGGTTATGATATACAATTTATATCATATATATAATTTATATAATTGCTAAATTTCAATAATATTTAAACAATAGTGTCTTAAAAAACGCATACTTCATTATTCAGGTTTAATTTATGGTTTTTTTAGAAAAATTAAACTCCACACGACTTTATATATTAGTGATTTTTAATAATTTTAAATTCATAAAATTTTAATGTTAAATTTTCACTAGAAATATTTGTATAGCATTTGTTTATTTATTTCTCAACATAAAATGGACGACGCTAAAGAAAATAAATGATTATTTATATCAGTTGAATGTATAAGCGTTGCAAATTCAGTATTCATGTCTTTTAGATGTGGTTGTTACAACTAATTAAATTCAATTTTTTCTAGATGGCCCAAGTCAAAATAAAATCCCAAATAATATATAATTAACAATGAAAATAAAAAATAAATATGTCTTCTCACAAAATAGATAAACAAATATAATCAACTATAAAAAATCAAATATATTAAGAATTTTCTCCCAAAATAGATTAACAGAACTATATCGATATATAAATTAGAAAAACACACAACTAAATTATAAAATAATTCTAGAAAAAATCATATTAGTTTTAATGAATTCCTTAAGTATTCTCCCAGAGTTACTTTTAGCAAATTGATACAAACCTGTAAACAATATTATATAAATATTTGGAATAAAAAAAAATAAAAAAATATTTTAAAAACTAACTATTCCATTATTGTTACGTGTTTGAATAAAAGCACCCAATTCTACTCATTTTTTTACAATTTTAACTTTTCCATATAATGCTGCTTCAAGTAAAGGTTATACCAAAAATAAAAAATAATTATAATATAATTTAAATATAAAAAAATATTTAGTATTAAAAATTAACGTATCACCGTACGTATTAACTTCTTGTATCATTTTACTTATTCCACAATGAGAAGAAGGCTCTCAAGTGGGCCAAAACTTCAGATGTGCTTGAAGCTCTGAAGAGAAAGGATCTTGTTAAAGCGTGTTTAAGAGGAAGAGAGTTATTCCCCATTCTTGAAGCCAGAAAGGCAAACTTTAACCCCGTTGAGAAAGGCTCTGAAGTGGAAGCGAAAGTTCTGAAAAGATTAGACAACATTATGGATAATTACGTCTCGGTTGTTACCCGATACGTTCATGGCGCTAATTGCTCTGGAGCAAATCCTTTTGTTGATGATGAACTAATGGATATCCCTGATGATAATAAAGATATAGATGAGCTAGATGCTGCTCTACTGATTGAATTTGGGAATCTTTTTGCTGAAGAAAGACGTCTTTTGGATCAACCCGTTCAAGAGAATCTTCTCTTAGAAGAAGAAGAGGTGGTTGTTCAAGAGCCTGAACAAGCTCTCCCAACTCATGAAGAAGAAGTTGTTGAAGAAGATGTTATTGAGGAGTTTGTTCAAGCTCCTAATGATGAAGAAGCTATGAAATCCCATGTTGTAAGAACAGAGGAAGCCCAAGAGAAGGAGGCTGAAGTGACTCAGCCAGAAATTATTAGATCTGAGGGGGAACCGTCCAAAGACAAAAACGCTGAAGAAGAAAGTTCCTCATCTAAGGAGGAACAGAATCAAAATGCTGGATTTGTCAGGCCTCTTCCATTCCCTGAGATCATTGCGGGTAGTGTTCATGAGAATATCAACAATCTTCTTCACTACAAGGGAGATCTGTATGAAAGATTTCAGAGAGCTGAAAGAGAATTGGAAGAAGAAAAGCTGAATGAAACTGGGAATATGTCTGAGAAGGGTCAACCGGTGCAATCCCTGCAGATTCATACCCATTTTGATCCAATTCAGAGCATGGCAACAGAATCTCAAGAAGATTCATCTAATGAAGAATCGTCTGCTGAGGGTATCAAGCTTCTAAGGTCTATGACGTCTGTACTCTCTTCTCTTCAGAAGAACGTGGTCTCTATGGGATCAAATATGATAAAGGCTTTGAACACCCAAAAAGAAGAGAGAAAGGAATTTGCTGAAGTTATCAAGGTTCTTAATGAATTGAATAATACTCTAAAGAAGAACACGTATGAGACTCACATCTCAAATTCAAATTTATCCAAATTTGAAAAGAAGTCTACAGTCGTCAATCTAAAATGATGGACCTTGAAAGGCACATCAATGACGATCGTCATCGAGAGACTATGGAGGAACTTAGTCTAGTGAAAAACCAGATGATTGAAATTCAAGGATGTTTAAGAAGAAATGATGATGAACGACTAGAATTTGCTGACTCTATTGCAAGAAAATTTCAAGCAAAAGGGAATGCAAAAGCTGATGCCGAAAAAGATCAACGCCGTATCACCCAAGGTGAGTCAAGTAGAAGAAGTGACGGTGTGTCAACCGGCACTAGATCTAGACGAGCGCCGAGTAACGATGAAAATCCAAGGCCAACTAAAAGAGGCGGAGGTCGAAGCGGTAGTGATCGTGGAGGCCGAAGTAGTGGTGGTGGTCGTGGTAGGCAATCTGGTTTTGATCAAAGAGGTCGTGCTAGTGGCGGTGATCATGGTGGGAGATCAAGTGGAAGCGATCGTGGTGGTTGCGTTCTTCCTCCCTTCCTAAATCTGTTAAGAGGTCAAGATATGAGCCCAACCGATCCTCGAGTAAAAAGGGAAGAACAATAATTTCTTTCCTCCTACTCTATTCAAGTTTCTCAAACAATGTTTCTTTGATTATGTTCTGAATATTGGTTTTGAAAGTCTGTGAAGTTTGTTGTAAGTGAACAAGGGTTTGTTTATTTATGTGATGAATGCGTATTTTGCTATATATATGCAGGTTTTAAATTTCATCATCAAAAAGAGGGAAATTGTTGGGTCAAATTATTTTGACTAAGTGTTGAAATAGGTTGACTAGTGGGATTTTGATAATGAAATAACCTATGCGTCTAACTGTTTTTGATGCAGGTGTATTAAAGAACAATCTGATTAGACTTGGTTCTAATGAGGCTCATTAGACCGATTTGACATTAGATGCACGAAGTTAGACGTGCAGTCGAACTAGCAAAGTTAGACGTGTAGTCTAACTAAGCGGTGTTAGACGAGCAGTCTAACTAGAGGAATTAGACGTGCAGTCTAACTCGTGGAGTTAGACGTGCAGTCTAATGGAACTCGTAATTAGACGTGCAGTCTAACTCGGGGAGTTAGACGTGCAGTCTAATGGAACTCTTCATTAGACGTGCAGTCTAACTGATGCAGCGTGCGTGGCTAGGATGAACCTTTATCAAGATTCGTTGATTCTTACGAATACCGAAAGTTGATAGATATTGAGGAAACCTCGTTTTCTAATTAATAATCTTCCCCTCACAAAGTGTTTTAAGATTCTTTTAAATACTCAAACCCTAGCTTGCAAAAGAAGTAAACAACTTTTAATAAATTGCAAAAAAACACCCGAAACTAATAAAAATGCGATTTTGAGCCCCTAAACGTTTCCGCCCGAAAAACACTAGGCAATCGTCGAAATCTGACACTTGCGAGATATTTTCGGATGCTGCAACTTTCGCATAAACGCCTCTTCGACTCGCACCGCATCATTCCCCCCAGGGTAGAAAAGATTCGTCCTCGAATCTGGAACCGCATCATCCTCATCAGAAGAAGACTCACCCACAAAAGGAACAAGATGCTTCACATTGAACACATCAGAGGTACGCACATGGCTGGGAAGGCGTAAACGATAAGCATTGGGGTTGATCTTCTCCACAATCTCAACAGGACCAATCTTCTTAGCAGCAAGCTTGCTATATTCATGAGCTGGAAAACGATCCTTAGTCAGAATAGCCCACACAAAGTCACCAACTTCAAAATCAACAGCACGCCTTCTCGAATCAGCCTTCTCCTTGTACTTGGCAGTAGCAGCAACCAAGCGGTCATGAGTGGTCTGATGAACCTGAGCCAACTGACCAACAAAATCCGCAGTAGTGGAATGAGGACGCACCTTGCTGGGCAGCGCTAACAAATCAAGAGGAGCACGCGGAGAAAGCCCGTAAATCACATGGAAAGGACTGAAACCAGTGGAGCGATTAACATCATGATTGTGAGCAAACTCGGCCTGAGGCAGCTTCAGATCCCAAGCCTTAGGATGATCCCCAATTAAACTGCGCAGAAGGTTCTCCAAAGACCTATTAACAACTTCAGTTTGGCCATCAGTTTGCGGGTGATAGGCACTGCTAAAATTCAGCTGAGTATTAACCAAACGCCAAAGACTCCTCCAAAAGTGACTCACAAAGCGAGTGTCCCGATCAGAAACTATGGAGGCAGGAAGTCCATGAAGGCGATACACATCCCTGAAATAAAGCTGTGCAACAGCCACAGCATCAGAGGTTTTCTTGCAGGGAATGAAATGAACCATCTTCGAGAATCGGTCAACCACCACAAAAATCGAATCAGAACCACGCTGGGTACGTGGCAGCCCAAGGACAAAATCCATACTGACATCAGACCATGGTTGAGTGGGAATAGGCAGAGGCAAGTATAACCCGGCATTAGTCGAATCGCCCTTAGCCAACTGACAAACACGACAGCGAGCAACAAAACGCCCCACCTCTTTGCGCATCGAAGGCTAGAAATAAGAAGCTGCAAGAAGCTGGAAGGTACGATCACGCCCAACATGCCCTTCTTTGTGGAGTTCCTGAATCATCCTCAAACGCAGGCTGCAATCTGGAATGCACAGCTGCACACCACGGAAAAGGAACCCATCCTCCAAGACAAAGTCCCTCGAATCCCCCTGTTGGATGCGAATGAGGACCTGAGAAAAGAAAGGATCATCACGATAGAGGTCCACAAACGAATCAAAGCCGGGTACATGGACACGCATCTCCGCCAGCAGCCCATGACGACGACTCAAAGCATCAGCCACGCGATTAGACACACCAGCCTTGTGTTTAATCACAAAAGTAAACTGCTGTAAATAAGAGACCCACGAAGCATGACGATGAGAAATCTTGTCCTGACCACCAAGATGCTTGAGGGAATCATGATCCGTATATAAGACAAACTCCCGCTGAAATAAATAATGACGCCAGTGTTTGACTGCCTGGACAATAGCATAGAACTCAATATCATAGGTACTGAAACGAAGTTTAGCGCTAGACAGTTTCTCACTAAAATAAGCAACAGGACGCCCAGATTGGCTAAGTACAGCCCCAATACCCAATTTCGAAGCATCACAATGTAGTTCAAATGGCTGAGAAAAATCAGGAAGAACCAAAATAGGGGCTGAAGTGAGTCGGTGCTTGATCTCAACAAAGGCAGCCTCGGCATCATCCGTCCAGAAGAACTTAACCCCCTTCATACAATCAGTGATAGGAGCCGTAACACTGCTGAAGTGAGGAATAAAACGCCGATAGAAGGAAGCCAAACCATGAAAACTGCGAACTTCAGTGATCGAAGAGGGGCGGGGCCACTGATTGACAGCCAGTACCTTACTCGGGTCCACTTTCAGGCCCTCCCGAGACACCACATAACCGAGGAACTGGGTAGAATCAGTAAGAAATGTGCACTTCGAGGAAGCAGCATAAAACTTGTCACGCCGGAGAACAGATAACACCTCACGAAGATGGGAGAGGTGTGCTACCTCGCTGTCACTGTAAATCAAGATGTCGTCGAAGTAAACGACTATAAACTTCCCAATGAAAGGGCGAAGAGCCTGGTTCATCACACGCATAAAGGTGCTAGGAGCATTCGACAGACCAAACGGCATAACCAGCCACTCATATAAGCCCTCACGAGTCTTAAAGGCAGTCTTCCACTCATCACCCATGCGAATACGAATCTGATGGTATCCACTCTTGAGATCCAGTTTGCTAAACACAGAAGCACCACCCAACTGATCCAACAAGTCATCCAACCGGGGAATAGGAAACCGATAACGCACTGTAATCTTGTTGATAGCACGACTATCAATGCACATACGCCAAGACCCATCCTTTTTTGGGGTAAGAAGGGCCGGGACAGCACAGGGACTAAGGCTCTCTCGAATGTGTCCCTTAGCCAGCAAGTCCTCCACCTGTCTACGCAACTCTTCATGTTCTTTGGGACTCATGCGGTAATGAGGACGGTTGGGTAGGGCAGCACCTGGAACCAAGTCAATGTGATGCTGGATATCACGCAAAGGAGGCAAGGCACAAGGCAGATTCTCAGGAAAAACATCTGCAAACTCCTGTAACAGCGGCTGCACTGGAATAGGCACCTCAGAACTAGCACCACAGGTAATCAGCGAACAAAATAGAGCAAACACCATGCCCGATTCGACCATGGCGGTCTGAAAAGGACCCCGAGACAACAAGGTGGTAGGGGGGGACGCATGATGAGTGGGGGCAGCACCCTTCTTGGGCTGATTTGGCATCAACACAATCTTGGTACCATGAAATAAGAACGTGTAGGTATTAGCACGCCCATCATGTATAACAGAATGATCAAACTGCCAAGGGCGACCAAGTAAAAGGTGACAAGCATCCATAGGAACCACATCACAATATACAGCATCACGATAATGGGAACCAATGGAAAAATTAACAAGTACGCGCTTGGAAACTGTAACATCCGTACCTTGACTCAGCCAGGACAGGCGATAAGGCTTGGGGTGAGGTTCAGTGGACAGACCCAGCTTCGAAACTGCAACCTCATAAATCACATTCTCACAACTCCCAGCATCAATGATGAAGGTGCAAACTTTGCCACCGATGGTACAAGTGGAATGGAACAGATTATTGCGTAACCACTCGTTGTCAGGAGCACGAGGGGTTAAACATGATCGACGAATCACCAAAAGGGGGCCAACATCACCAGAAACATACTCCTCCGCTGCCTCATCATCATAAACATCATACACTGGGGCTGAATCTGAAGGAAGAGCAGAGTCAGGATCATCCACCTCAGTAAAAAGACCACGATTGGTGGACTTTGGGTTGCGACACTCTGCTTGGCGATGGCCAACTTCACCACAATTGAAACAACGCAAGCCACCGGGACGTCCCTGCGGGGGGGCTGTAGTGCTGCGAGGGGGGGCTGGGGTGGGATGGGCCGACTGGGAAGAAGAACCAATGCCACTAGTGGGGACAACCTATTTTCCAAAGCTACCCGAACCGCGCCTGGCTAGCTGTTTCTCAGCCTGTGAAGCACGCTGATGTGCCTCAGAAACAGTCAAGGGATCAAACATATTCAAAATATCCTGCAACTGGAGGCGAAGGCCACCAATATAGCGAGAAACCAACTGGAGAGGGGACTCAGACAGGTCAACACGAGCCACAAAGGTGTAAAACTCAGTGGAATAGTCATCCACGGAACGAGAACCCTGACGAAGATTCTGGAACCGCTGGTACAGGTTACGTTCGTAATTATATGGTAGAAACGCAGCCCTAATATGCTTCCTGAATTTGTCCCAATTCGTGAGCTTTGCCTTACCATGACGAACACGTATCTGTTTCAACTGCTGCCACCATGCTTGTGCACGACCATGTAAGCGGATCGTAACAAGGGGTACACGACGATCTGCAGGAACTTCCTTGAAATCCAGAATCTCTTCAACCTGAGAAAGTCAATCAATAAACTCTTCCGGTGATAGACTACCATCGAACTTAGGGATGTCCACCCTGAAAGCCTGCTCCCAGCGATGATTGGGGCGTTCAGGGGATCGATTCCGAAGACCACCGAGAGGGTTTTCATCTGTCATCGTAACATCATCTTCAGGGTGGTGCATGTGCATAGATGCATCCATCCGTTGCGTCAACCATTCAACCTGCCGCCTCAAATCGTCGTTATCACGGCGAAACTCAGCGTTTTCACGTCGCAACTCAGCAAGGTCACCATCATCAGCACCAGGGGTAGGGTTGCGCGGCTGTCTTCGGGGCGGCATACCTCAGGGTCGACTGGAAACTGATACCAACTGATGCAGCGTGCGTGGCTAGGATGAACCTTTATCAAGATTCGTTGATTCTTACGAATACTGAAAGTTGATAGATATTGAGGAAACCTCGTTTTCTAATTAATAATCTTCCCCTCACAAAGTGTTTTAAGATTCTTTTAAATACTCAAACCCTAGCTTGCAAAAGAAGTAAACAACTTTTAATAAATTGCAAAAAAACACCCGAAACTAATAAAAATGCGATTTTGAGCCCCTAAACGTTTCCGCCCGAAAAACACTAGGCAATCGTCGAAATCTGACACTTGCGAGATATTTTCGGATGCTGCAACTTTCGCATAAACGCCTCTTCGACTCGCACCGCATCACTAACTCAGCGGAGTTAGACGTGCAATCTAATATATTCTGGAAGTTAGACGTGTGGTCTAACTCCTTCAGAAAAGTCTGAAGTAGAACCGGAATTAGATGTGTAGTCTAACTCAGTGGAGTTAGACGTGCAGTCTAATGGTTTATGAAAGATTAGACGTGAAGTCTAATTGGTGAAAGTTAGACGTGTAACTCCTTCAGATTAGTCTGAAGTGATTGTAATTAGACGTAAGTCTAATCGCATTAGACCAGGCGGTCTAATGGATTCTGCTCTTAGACGGGGACGTTTGATTTCATTAGACAAGGTCGTCTAACTGAAATACGTCTAATGTTATGCTTAAGCAGTATGCTTGAAGCTAGCACCCGCCTACCCACGTGCTATAGATGTACTCTACTCCTATAGTACAATAGCTATATGCAATCAACCAACGAAACCACGTAAGAGAATTTCCCTCATATTACTTGTTTTGTAGGTACATCTTTGATGGAATATTCGGCGCACTACCAGTTGGTGTACGACTACGATCCTTGTGCTTAGAACCTACTATGTACTATGGAGGCTTTCCAATGGAAGAGTGCCACGTATCATTCTAAAGATTCGGCCGTTAGTCTCTGCCCAATATTTATCAAATCTCAAGGACAACGGATGAATTGCCATTCGATCAACTAAGAAATACTATCTGAGAAGAACTACTGAAGAAATGAATTCTTTGAATATTCAAGTTGTGAGCTGCTTTCATGATTGTACTGTGTGTGAATCAAGAGAGAGCTAGAATTAAAAACACCATTAGCTGAGTGATATTCTTCATCTTGTAAACTGAACATAGTGTGTTCTGTTCAATAGTGAACTAATTGTGTGCAAACTGTATTTGATCGAATCATATTATAGTGAATCCTTCTAGTGGTTGGAAGAAGGGGTGATGTAGGAGAGTTTGCTCCGAATATCCATAAACAAACTGTTGTGTCTTTTCATTTCTGTCATCTTCACATTTTTCATCTTGAGCTTCAAACCTAAGTAAACAATTTCGCCTTGATTCTGTTTCAAGTGTTTATAAGGGTTTGAGTAGAATAGAAAGCGAATTAAATCCCTAACAAGATTTCTTTCAAACCGTTTTTCATAAGCCTTCATCAATAGCCAGACCCCCGTCTCTATCGATAAAATCGATCCTATCATCTTGATTAATCTGTCCGTTGGAATTGTACGGTGGCTTAGGATTTTCCAAGTGTTGAACCAACCGGACATCATATCGGTTGACCAGTCCTACCGAAAAGTAACAACCGATCAAGAGAAAAGAATTCACCGATCCTGAAGTTGAGCCAAACTGGTCTTCTAAGAAGATATATCAATTAAATGGATTCCAGTTTGTGCTGCTTCTTGGAAATCGGTTTGACCGACCAAGTTGAAAATATGACCGCTCCTTGTTTTTCCTGCACAAAAGGTTAAGTTTGATTAAGTTCTTTAGATAGTTAATTACTTATTAATTAACTATCTAATTTATCTAACAAAGCCCAAACTTCTTTTGGTGTAGGAAGATATCATCTCGCATAGAGTGTTGAATAAAACGGAACCCCAATTAACAGTATCACCCCTAATAATGACGGACATCATTTTAAACTTAGGTAGAGTAATGGAGTTCATAACTCCTCCTCTACCCTGTAGTGCCTTAGCAGCAATATCACACAAGATGCGATACTCGCATTTTAGTTCCTTCTTCTTTCCGCTACAACTTATTGGGACGTCGTTGTCGGAAAGAATCACTTGCATGTGAGATATTATAGCTGAAAAATACGCCATGGAAAAATCTATGCCTTTTGTTGGTAGCCCTAGAACTTTGGCGAACAACTCTTTTGAAATAGTGAACTCTGTGATGTTCATTGTGGCTCAGATGAGGTTGTCAATGATCTTTGCTGATTTAAAGAAAGTTTTGATTGCATCATCGTAGCTTATGAATGGGCCTCCCAAGGACTTTTTGAGGTTAGAAGCCTCGATATGCCAGAACACACTCACCATCTCCTGTGTACTTAATTCATATATGGATTCAAAATCTATCTGCATAATATTGTTAGAAAATGCATTATCCTTAGCCATATTGGTAGTTTTAGAAGTGTAGACGAAGATGAAAAGTTTTAGAGAGAAGGCAGAGCGTAAGATAAATTTAGGGTTTGCAGAAGATGTGAACCCAAAATTTCAGCATGCACTTAGGTTAAATGACAGGCTATATTTTTGAAAAATCGAGATAAGAGGAAACTGAACCGTCATTTTACTTGGCGCGTGTACCCATATGCTATAATAATTGGCCAAAAAAGCGCCATTTTGAAAAAGCAAAGTACTTTCCCAAGAAATTTAATTATGTTTTAAATTAAATCATGATTGTTTTGTGGCGTCCACTTTAAAGTCATATTAATGAAATTAATATTAATATAATAACACAATTTTTTTTTAATAACACATAACATAAAAGGAAACTTTTAAATAACCGATTCATTTAAGACGAAAATTTTATCAACAAAATTATTTCCTCCACCCCATATTTTATAATTTTTAACAGAAAGACTGAATCTAGTGACTTAAGGACCCTAGATACATTTCTCTCTTAACCTTCGCTGTTTATATCTTATCGATGTAGCTATAGATTTTGTCTTTGATCAAGACATTGGACGATCTATAGCTAGTTCCGGGTCCAATATAGTCATCAATATCAAAGAAGAAAAAGCCGAGTTGAGAGACATATCTAGCCATAAATTTTAGAGAAGATATCATCCTCTTCAGGTTGTCGAATATGACCTTCGACCAGTTGATTGGAATGCCTCTAGTTATGACAACCATCATCTCAAAAACCTTCTTGAAATATATGTGTGTGGAGTCTTTCGCCAGAATAGACTTGTTGATGATGTCATTTAGAAGATAGAATTATATCTTTAGAGAGGATTTAACTCCATGAGTCTCAACACGAGTGGAGGAGTTTGAAAAGAGGAGTGACATTTCATAGATGATGTCATTTGGGGAAGGAGAGAAATCATAAAACCCTTTCGAAGGAAGGTCGTAAGTACGGGCAAAATCTTCTTCAGAAAAGAATAATTCTTTTCCATCTATCTTTAATATGATAATTGAATCATCAATTACCCTTGCGTTTTCGAAGAATTCATAAATGATATCTTCGCGAATCACCTGTGAACCTTCAAGGAATTTTCTCAAACGTGAGTTTTCCAGAGATCTGAACATTGAAGTGATTTCCTCATCTCTGATGGATAATATAGAGTCGAAATCGATGATCAATGTATTACGGGCAAATGCTGGATCCATTTCTTTTAATCTTAGAAGAAGGAGAGGGACTCTTATTTATGAGAAAGAGTTCGAGATCGGAAGAGTATAGAGCTTAGATTTTCTTAGAGGAATTTGGAAAGCTTTAGATGTGTGGGTTACTCTTAAAGGAGACATCATTAAATAGGAGGAAATTATTTAAGATTCATCCTAATTCTATTGGGCAAAGAAAGATGACCGTTACTTGTATGTTAGTCATATAGGGGGAAGTTATTTCTTAAGGTTCATCCTATCGTCTATTGGGCATAGAACAATGACCGTTACAGGTTTGTAAATCATTCTTTTGAACATTGAGAGACACAGGTCTTCATGTTATTTGAGATATGACTGTTTTGATTTCTGAGAGTGAAAATATTCAGACAGATAATGACAAAAATAGATAACTATCCTATTTTGATTCAAAGATAAAACTACTGAAATTTTTATGTAGATAACCAAATGAACTGTCTGCATATCCTGAATTTAATGGACCGGTTATTTATTTCTGAGGAAAAACCTTTTTCGCATAAAACATAAATCTATTCGAGCGGTATTTTCTCAACTTATAACCGACCAGCTTGAATTTCAATTTGCTTAAGTTATTCGGTTTTATCTACAGTTATTTCGGTAGAGTGATCTGGTCGGTTTCAAAAGGAGAAAACCATCCAGTTTTATATGTCTGATCAATTTATTTTCTTTCTAAATTTATGCAAACACATATTTTATGAAATCATGTAATGAAAATAGGTTTGAGAAGCGACAACTTCTCTCTAAATTCGTGCATGGTATTTTTATGAAAATAATTTCAACCTTAATAATTTTTTAGACGCACCAGCTTCTCCCTCAATGCATACCCGGTTTTGTATGAAAATATATGCAATATGAATATTTTGAAAAAGAGGGAGGTTCTCCCTAAGTGCATGTCGTGTTTTAGAAAAGTTTAGATAATGTCATTTCCAGCAGAAAGATACTCTACTTCGGCCGTTGATGTTGCAATGGAAGTTTGCTTCTTGCTGTACCAGGAGACAAACCGGTCATCAAGGAATTAACATGTTCTGTTGGTGCTTTTCCTGTCCACCTTACAACTTGCATAATCTGCATCAGAGTATCTTATCAAATTTAAACTAGAATCCTTCGGATATCACAGTCCCACATTTTGTGTGCCCTTAAGAGATTTTAATATTTTCTTAGCAGCTACATAATGAAATTGTTTTGGATTGGCTTGGAATCTTTTGCAAACTCCAATTGCAAATAGAATGTTCGGTCGGCTAGCTATGAGGTAGAGCAATGATCCAATGATTCCCCGGTAGGCCGTGATGTCAACAGACTGGACATCTTCATCCTTGTAAAGCTTGATTGATGAGATCATAGGAGTTGAGGCAGCAGAGCAACTCTTCATGTCGATCTTCTTTAGCAACTCCATTTTATACTTTGCTTAATTGATGAAGGTACCTCCTTTAAGTTGACGAACTTGAAGGCCTAGAAAGAAGTTTAACTCTCCCATCATGCTCATCTCCAACTTATCTGTCATCATCTTAGAAAATCTCTCACACAACTTGGGGTTCGTTGACCCAAAAATAATATCATCAACATATATTTGAAGAAGAAAAATATGAGATTCTTTTTTAAACTTAAATAATGTCTTATCCACAGATCCCATGGTAAAATCATGATCAAATAAAAACTTAGTAAGACTATCATACCATGTTCTAGGAGCTTGTTTAAGACCGTATAAAGATTTATCCAATCTAAAGACATGACTTATCGAAGAAGCGTTTTTACAACCAGGAGGTTGTTCAACATAGACCTCCTCATTTATAATTCTGTTAATAAAGGTACTCTTAATGTCCATTTGAAAAACTTTGAAATTTTTAAAAGAAGCAAATGCTAAAGAGATAATAATGGCCTCAAGTCTAGCAACATGAGAAAATGACTCCTCGAATTCAATGTCTTCCTCCTGTTTATAACCTTGGGCCACTAGTCTAGCCTTATTCCTCGTAACTAAATCATCTTCATTGAGTTTATTGCGAAAGACCCATCTGGTTTCAATGATAGATTGATTAGCTGGTCTTGGAACCAAATGTCATACTATTTTTCTTTCAAACTTGTATAGTTCTTCTTGCATTGCAAGGATCCAATCTGGATCAAGTAGTGCTTCATCAACCTTTTTAAGTTCAATTTATAAGATGAAAGTCGAGTTCGCGTATTCATCTAATGATTGATGTCTGGTCTTAAGAGGTGCAGATGGGTAACCTATAAAAAGCTCAAGAGGATGATTTATGTTCCATTTGAAGTTTGGTCTTGAAATGCTTTTGACCGATCAGTTATTTGATCAAGATTTGGCTAACCTGTAGGTTGATCAATATCAGACCGACCGGTTTCCTCGACATTATCCGAGTTGTCAATCACTTGATGGGAAGCAGTTTGATCTTGCTGAATTTCAGCATTCTCAACCGTCTGGTCATAGGCAATTTTTTGGTGGACCCGAGCTTCATCTTCTCTATCAGACTAGAGATTAACATCTTTCATTCTGTTAGACAAATCAATGGATATTGAAGTGTTACTTTCGACAGATTCATCAAACACAACATGTGATGATTCTTTCAACAGTTTGAGTTTTATTATTATATACTCTACAAGCTTTACTAACTACAGAATATCCTAACATAATACCAACGTCAGATTTGGCATCAAAAGTGGTCAAGTAATTCTTTCCATTGTTATGGATATAACACATATAGCCAAAGATCCTAAAATATCAGATATTATGAACTTTTCCATGGTAAATTTCAAAAGGCGTTTTATTAAATCTTTTACTTATCATTGACCGGTTTTTAGTGTGATAAGATGTGTTAATAACCTCTTCCCAAAGTTTTTGAGCCACACCAGAGTCGACGATCATAGATCTAGCCGCTTCCTTAAGGGTTTTGTTTCTCCTTTCAGCTAAGTCATTTTGTTGAGAGGTTTTAGCACTAGATAACTCGTGTCTAATATCAGATGCCTCAAGATAACATGATAAAGTTATGCTGGTAAACTCAGTACCTCTATCACTTCTAATTTTATTCAAACTTATTGATTTTCGTTTTGTACTCTTTTATGCATTTTAATCAAATTAGGAATAGCTTGATCTTTAGAGACTAAGAAGATAACCCAGGTAAACCTAGAATAGTCATCAATTATTATTAAGGTGTATTTAATACCTCTTAAACTTATTACTTTAACTGGACCGAAAAGATCCATACGCAATAGTTCTAAGCATCTTTCAGATTGAATGTTGCATTTAGACTTGATATGTTTGCCCATCTGGCATGCAAAATAAACTTTGTTAGGATCGATATAACCAATAGAGACTAGAGTCTAGCTATTGATGACAAATCATGACAAATGATTCGAGAGTAATCCTGTGAGGGATTAATATTTGTCTCTTGAAAAACGGTTTTAAGTGCGGAAGTGTTCGTTGGATTTGAAGCTTTGAATCAATGAAAGATGTATGACAGAAAGTAAAAGAACATGAGATTTGTTTATGGATGTTTGCAGAAAACCCTCCTACGTCACCCCTTCTTCCACAACCGAAAGGATTTTACTAAATTCTTTGAATCAAATACAGCTTACTGAACTAGCTAGCACTCTATTGAACAGAAAACCCTCTGTTAACCTTACAATATTATCAACAATAATCACACATCTAGACAGTAATTTGATTCTTTTTCTCTTGAACTTGAAGAATGTAAGAAATCAATAAGTGCAAGAGTAAGCTTGTGAATCAGGTAACCAAGCAATAGTAAGAGACTGAGAGAGAGAGAGAGATTTGTTTGTTGTCCTTGAGCATCTATTTGTAGTAGGACACCAACGGTCGAATCTTCTTCATGGAAACATGGAAAGCGTCCATTGGAAGGCCGCTCATAGTACAAGAGTACAATAGACTCTGAGCACATGGATCGTGGCCGTACTGAACTAGTAGTGCGCCGGATATCCTTCTAGAATTGTCTTGTACTAAACAAACCATAGGAAGGACATTTACGTATGTGGAGTTCGTTCATTTGATACAATTAGCTGGCTTGATAGACTGCACAGGAGTGTGTGGAATAGAGTAGTAGACAGCTATTTGATCGTGGTTAGACGTATGCTAACTTCAGACGGCTGCTGAAGTAGAGGCATTAGACGTGCTCCATTAGACTACCAAGTCTAAGGGAGTTAGACGTCAACGTCTAACTGCGCATTCCATTAGACTAGTAAGTCTAATGGAGTTAGACTGCAACGTCTAACTATGCATCCCTTCAGACTTGTCTGAAGAAGTTAGACGTCAAGGTCTAACTACGTTACCCATTAGACTACCACGTCTAATGGAGTTAGACTACAACGTCTAACAACGCATTTGTTAGACTACAACGTCTAACTACGCATTCGTTAGACTACAATGTCTAACTACGCAACCCTTTAGACTTGTCTGAAGAAGTTAGATGTCAATGTCTAACTACGTTACCCATTAGACTACCACGTCTAATGAACTTAGATTAATACGTCTAACTACATATTTGTTAGACTACAACGTTTAACTACGCATCACTTCATATTTGTCTGAAGGAGTTAGACGTCAACGTCTAACTACGTTACCCATCAGACTACCACGTCTAATGGAGTTAGACTTCAACGTTTAACTACGCAGTTGATAGACTATATCGTCTAACTATGTATCCCTTCAGACTTGTCTGAAGGAATTTTACGTCAACGTCTAACTACGTTTCCCATTAGACTACCACGTCTAATGGAGTTAGACTTCAATGTCTAACTTCGTTACACGTCTATTTACCCTACTTACACCACGTCTAATTCAGCATAGTCTTATGCACCTACACAAAACAAATAGACAACTTAACTTCATTCTTAATCAATATCTATCTTTATTCTCAACTAGACATCATCAAAATTATGTAATGTTCACAACTAATCATCATCAAAATTTCGTTCTAAACATTATCAAACTTTTGTTGTTTAATGTTTCATAGATTTTGACTTCTCAGTTAATTATTTCTCACTTAATTAACTATTTTCTTTATTTTGATTTTACTTTTTCCCAACAATTTCCCCCTTTTTTGATGATGTTAAAACCATATAATCTTAATAAAGCAAGAATCAATTGGAAGGTCGCCCATAGTACAAGAGTATAATAGACTCTGAGCACATGGATCGTGGCCGTACAGAACTGGTAGTGCGTCGGATATCCTTCTATAATTGTCTTGTACTGAACAAACCGTAGGAGGACATTTACGTATGTGGAGTTCGTTCATTTGATACAATTAGTTGGCTTGATAGACTGCACAAGAGTGTGTAGAGTAGAGTAGTAGACAACTATTTGATCGTGGTTAGACATATGCTAACTTTAGACGGCTGCTAAAGCGGAGGCATTAGACGTGCTCCATTAGACTAT
This sequence comes from Impatiens glandulifera, assembly GCF_907164915.1. Classification (NCBI taxonomy): domain Eukaryota; kingdom Viridiplantae; phylum Streptophyta; class Magnoliopsida; order Ericales; family Balsaminaceae; genus Impatiens; species Impatiens glandulifera. The sequence continues at coordinate 27,540,942 of NC_061867.1, forward strand.
CAAGTCTAAGGGAGTTAGACGTCGGCGTCTAACTGCGCATTCCATCAGACTACCATGTCTAATGGAGTTAGACTGCATCGTCTAACTATGCATCCCTTCAGACTTGTCTGAAGAAGTTAGACGTCAAAGTCTAACTATGTTACCCATTAGACACCACGTCTAATGGAGTTAGACTACAACGTCTAACAACGCATTTGTTAGACTACAACGTCTAATTACGCATTCGTTAGACTACAATGTCTAACTACGTAACCCTTCAGACTTGTCTGAAGAAGTTAGACGTCAATGTCTAACTACGTTACCCATTAGACTACCACGTCTAATGGACTTAGAATACAACGTCTAACTAAGTATCTGTTAGACTACAACGTTTAACTACGCATCACTTCATATTTGTCTGAAGGAGTTAGTCGTCAACGTCTAATTACGTTACCCATTAGACTACCACGTCTAATGGAGTTAGACTTCAATGTCTAACTACGCAGTTGTTAGACTACATCGTCTAACTGCATATCCCTTTAGACTTGTCTGAAGGAGTTAGACGTTAACGTCTAACTACGTTGCCCATTAGAATACCACGTCTAATGGAGTTAGACTTCAATGTCTAACTTCGTTACACGTCTATTTACCCTACTTACACCACGTCTAATTCAGCATAGTCTCATGCACCTACACAAAACAAATAGACAACTTAACTTCATTCTTAATGAATATCTAGCTTTATTATAAACTAGACATCATCAAAATTTCGTAATGTTCACAACTAATCATCATCAAAATTCCGTTCTAAACATTATCAAACTTTTGTTGTTTAATGTTTCATAGATTTTGACTTCTCAGTTAATTATTTCTCACTTAATTAACTATTTTCTTTATTTTGATTTTACTTTTTTCCAACAATTTTCCCCTATTTGATGATGTTAAAACCATGCAATCTTAATAAAGCAATATAAGCACCAATCAAATAAGTTAGAAATCAAAGTAGTTCACCAAAATATTTAAACAGAAGTTTTTAAAATATGAAAAGCAAAGAAGGAGATTTTAGGTCCTTCCCTTTTCACGTTTGGATCAGCGTCGCCTTTAGCAATGAGTTTCCCGTTAGGATGTCATGGAATCGAGTGATGGTTCCTCGGCCTCCACTTCCACCACCTCTGTCGCCTTCACGACCTGGACCTCTTTTTGCTGGTCTGCAACCTTCTTCATTCTCTTCAACAACTTTACGTTTTGATTTTGATCGGGTTCCTCTAGCAGCTCCACCTCTTGAGCTACCACCTTTAGAGCTACCTTCCCCCTTTTTTAACATTATCTATTTCAATAAGGACTTTTTCCTTAGCAGTAATAACCTCAGCCACTTTAACAGCTTGAACAGTCCTTGCAAATGAGTCATCTTGCACTAGTAAAAGAGGGCAATTAGCTAGCAAATATGGCGATTGGTATTAACAACAATTGCTTCTATTGTCTTAATCGCAATTGTATTGAAATTCAATCGCAGCTACTCTCTTAATGGCGATTGGTTTTTATACCAATCACTATTAGTTGAAATAAAGACGATTGGTTACAAAAGCAATCAACATAAACCTATTAATTAAAGTGATAGCAAAACCAATCACTTCTACCTCTTAAAACCCTAGAATTGTACAACTGTCTATCTTTCTATATCAAGTCCCCTTAGACGAATGGCTTCTAAAGAGAGAGATCTCTCTGCAACTTCCTCAAGACCTCCTCATCACAAACCAGCACAGCCGTCGATTACTGAATTCCCTTCTAAACCCTTCCTACCGCCGATTCTTCCAATCCCCACCCAGTATCCTCCGGCCGAAACTCTTATCACCGGCAGATATATCTCCAAGAGAGAGAGGGAAGCTCTTACAACATCTCCTAAATCAACTTCACATACCACAGTTTCCATATCGCCTGGTTTGTTTTTCTCTCTTTCAAATTAAGTGTAAGTTGATTTGTTAGGATCCTATTAAAGAACAAGCATGATCTGTTAGCACAGTAATCTTATCTCTCCTTACGCCGCACCGCCACACACCCAGCAGAACCCACCCGCACCACCATACACCCGCACAGGATCATTAATAATGGAAGAAGATGATCGTTCTTCATTTGCATTCTTCTGTTCTATCTCATTCTTAATGATTCGCCATTCATTTGCATGTTTCTTCTATCTGTTCGATTTGTGAGCTTATCATAGGCAAAGGATTCAGACTATTTTTATTCTTGTTTGGCTGGCAGAAGATGAAGAAATCACTAATGGCACGGTCCAAATGATTCTTCCAGTTTCTGTGATTCATCCAGGTGCATTTAATGAGATCTCATTCGTTAGATTGCTCAAACTTATTTGCCCTTTTTGGGATATTGAAACCGTGCTCAGGGATGCAGTTATAATTTATTGATTTTTTATATTTCTAATCTCAGAAGAAGGGAAAATACAATTAGAAGAGGGGCAGCTTGTCCAGAATCAGTTATTGTTGATGCAGTTAAAATTCATGAAGATGGAAAGCAAAATGAGAAGGCTGCAAATCTTGTGGATGACCCTTGTACTGATGTAGAAATAGCTGCCTCATCCTCTGGAGAGGTGAAAATTTATTTGAGTTGTAATTCTGCTATTAGAAGATCTTATTTCCATATGTCTAGTCTTGATCAGGCTGTGCAGCATGGCATAACGATCAACTTGCAGGTTAGAATAATATACATTAAGGGCATCAATACATAATAAATAATATGACTTATATATCCCTCTCATTATTGTTTTCATCCTTTCTTTATAGGTTTTTATGACCCCGGAAGGCAGAGGATGTGGCCTTCAAACATTGCAGGACCTTCCAAAGGGGGCTTTTGTATGTGAATATGTGGGCAAAATCTTGACAAATGAGGAGTTTTATAAGCGAGCGTCAGCCAGAGCAAATAGTGAAGAAGCACATGCATACCTTGTTTTGCTTGATGCAGATTGGTCATGTGCAGAAAAACGTATCTTAAAAGATGAAAAAGCTCTATGCTTGGATTATAGTCGTTATGGGAACATTTCAAGGTTTATCTATCATAGGTAAGTTATGAACTGTGACTGCCTTCTTTTGTTTCCATTTAAAATTATGTACGCTGCCTATTTATTTCATGTTATATTGTGTTAGATGTTTCAATCCCAGTCTGGTTGGGATACCAGTGAAAGTGGAGACACCCAATCATACTTATTATCATGTATGGTATCTTCTTCTTCCTTTATTCACATCAATATATATCACTTATAAGTGGAGACTTTAGTTCTTGGTAGAGCACAAGAATTCATGTTCTCATGGTCATGAGAGTTTGAGTCTTCAAACCGGGACCATTTACAAAAATAAAAATAAAACAAAATATATACATATCACTTATCTGATTTCCTTAATTTGTTAATGCCCGGTTCCCCTTTCTTCGCAGCTTGCTTTCTTCACGACAAGAGAAGTGAAAGCATTCGAGGAATTGACCTGGGTAAGTTGTTATTGATAATTGTCACTACCATAGATTGTTGTACTGTTATAGGTAATTAAAATAAAGTCAAATAATTAACATATCTTCTAAATTGGTAACATATCTCTTAATTTGAAGATATTTGGAAGATTTTTAATCTTTGACCCGATATGTATTTTAAATCCATATATCTTGATTTTCAATGAATTACCGATTAGACAAATTCCTTGTGAGATTAGTTGATTTTAATTTTTGAATATTATCTAATCTCATAAGTATTATTATGGATGTTAATTCTCGGGATAACATTAATATGTAATATTTGTAGTCGCATCTTGCTAGTTTCATATTGAATTTGACATTGAAACCTTACATGCAAGTGCCATTTTGTGCAGGATTATGGGATTGATTTTGATGATCACGAAGATCAAACAATCAAGGCCTTTAAGTGCGAATGCGGCAGCAAGTACTGTCGAAATATTAGACGCAAGAGAAGTAAGTTGTTCCTTTAGTATTGTTTCTGAAATTCCAACATTGATAGAAGTTGCATTAATTTGATTGTTATAGACATGACAGTACTTTTTATATATATTATTTTTTACTTTCTGGAATAGGATCTAAATCAGAACGATGAAGATGAAGCAATTTGATCTTCTGATTTTGATCATTTCGTCTTGCCGCGATTGATGATGATTTAGAGTAGTGTTTTTTTATGTTTATATACACAGAATTGTGGCGGATAGGAAGAAAACACAGAATTTATTTTGTTTGTGAAAGAAGTACCATTCTTACCAAAACAGTTTTAAGTTATTAATTTCTCATTGTTTTGGCTACTATATATAATACAATTTTCTAATATAAAATTTTATGATTATTATAATACAGCAAGTATACTCCATTTCAGAAGAAGTGGGAAAGCTGCAGAATTGAAATGAGAGGCTGCAAGGGGAGCACTAAGAGCTGTAGTATGATCTGGTACCGTGTTGTATCTGATGATACTGATGTAGATTTGTATTAATTGTTAAGAACTACATATTGTAGATAAAGTAGAATGAGCCTTTAATATAATTGGTAGTCAATCTCCTATTTGTTTGTAAGTATATTAGTTGTTTCTATGAGATAATATTATATTAATATGTCAAACTTGAAATCTAGAATGCAAATGAGTCTTAAATGCCTCTCTTCTTGTTGATGCATGGGTGTGTTTTCCAGTTCCTAGTCCTTCCTCCTTAATGGATGGGTGTCCCTACAAAATAATAAGGGATTTAAACAGAAGAAGTACTCTCCTAGTCCTAGTGCCCTTAATGGATGGGCAGAATGGATACACTTTATAATAAGGTATAAAATAATAATAATTTTTTTTTTAATTATTTTTTTTATTATTTTCGATAAAGGAAGAGGCGATTGGTTTATTAACCAATCGCTATTTTTTTATAAAGGAAATTGTGATTGGTTTATTAACCAATCGCCATAGAGTAAAGGGAAATTGCGATTGATTTTTAACCAATCGCCATAGGAAAATTGCGAGTGGACATTCACCAATAGTCGTTGCCAATTAAGGCCACAGCGAGAACACCTATGCCGATTGATGGCGATTGGCTTACGACCAATCGCTATAGTCTTCTAGCGATTGGTTTGGATGTGAATAACGATTGGTTTACTAATGGCTAAAAGGTTTTTTTTACTAGTGTTGCTCCATTCACTCGACTTCAGATCTATTCATAGCGTTGGATATTTCTATCATTTGGGCTCGAATGAGATCCATTCCTGATATAATATCTTGATGAAGTTCTAGGGTGAAAGTCTTAGATTCTGTAAACTACTCTGATTGTCTATTGAATAAATTCTTCTCAAACTTCTTGTATTGAGAATTAACAATGTTGACTTCATAAGTATTTCTCTTCATAGTCTTCTCCAATTCTTTTTGAGTAGCAAGAATGGAAGACACCTCTTCCTTTCTTAAAATTGATCCCTTCTCAAGATTAGCCAATCTGGACTGCATGTCCAGTATATTCGGTTGTAAAGAGTTCATCGCATCCAACATGGAATTACCGAAGTTTGCTCCTCCAGGAGAAGCCTTTTCTGAAGAATGAGTAGCAGAGGAAACAACATGAGAACAGGCTGGAACAGTACGAATTGGGCTCACAAGCACATTTATTTGAGAAGAACTCTCTGGTTCTTTTTCTTTACGAGAAGAGGGAGCTTTAGACGCATCCTTGAATTGCTCTTGATTATTGAGAATGTCGTCACCTATCAGATGAATACATTCTGAATTATCTTCAAAATGGAGAGGTAATTCAGCAACTTTGTCAACAATGTCTGCTTGTGTCATGATTGGAGATGATTGAGGAGGAGGAATTAGAATTTCTTTCGATTGAGCTTCATCTGAGGATGATGATAAGTCTTTATCAACTTGTTCCCCACAGCAAAGGGAATCTTCTCAGAGTTAGCTTCCTTTAAGGGTTCCCCCTTAACCTCTGATCTAGTAGACTGATTAACTATCTCTTTGGTGAGGCTTCCTCAACCAACGGAGATTGTACTGCTTCAAGAATAGGAGGAGCCACCTCAGGTGTCTCCTTCTGTGGAATAGGCGTCTGAAAGTCTTCAACAACCACCTCCTCTTCTTCTAAGATGGTTTCTGATTGAACCAAGACCGGAGTCTGTTCAACAATCTATTGGGCCATTAATCGCTTCTCTTCAAAGGATATGTTGGCCAGCTCAATAAGATGGACATCCGCCTACTCATCTTCTTCTAAAATATATTGATCATCTTCAAATATCTCCATTGACTCGTCTTGACTAGACAAATCATGGAACAGATTCAACCCGAAAGACTCGGTTCCGTGAGCATGTTGAAGAATTATTGAGCAATAGTTGTTCATAATCAGGTCCGGTCGCTTCAAAACATTCTGCTCTATAGGAGCATCTCTATCGAGCGGGTTGAAGTTGGCTTTTCTCTCCTCAATCATGGGAAAAAGAATACGTCCCATGATATTGGTCACCATTAAATTCTTTCTTTTAAGGGATTTAGCGACCTCATCAGTTTTAGCCCATTTCAGGACTCTCTTTTCCATTTTAACCAGTTTCTTCCATTCTTTCTCAATGTTTCCTTCTGAAATAATTTCATCAAATTGATTTACTAACCTGTAATTCACCCAGGTGTCGAAGATATCGATCTTCTCTGCAGCCTTTACATCTACTTGCTCCATCATAAGTTTAACAATACAACTGGCTTCCGAGACCTTCTTTAGAGTTTCTACAGCAATGCCCTTTCCCTTTCCAAGAACCACAACTGGTTTAGGAGTTGGCAAAGGTTCACCGATAGTAATTCTCAGAGTTCTCCTAGGTGCCCTCATAATTTCGATAGGAGACATAAACGTTGGCAAAGCCCCTTCTAGGAGTTGAGACAATACACCCTTTCCCTTAACAACATATTTTTCATCAACAATCTCAATAACGGGTGGCTCGACATTTGGCAGAATGGGAGCTTCTTTAGACGATAAGACAGCAACAGGAATTAGAGCAATAACCTTCTCTGTTTTAGTAACAATCTCAGCATTATCAGTAGCCTCAATCGCTACTAATTCTTTTTCGGAGGACAAGCGATAAGACAATGTCAATACATTCACTATTTGGACCAACTGACTCAGTCGGCCCTTCAGCTCGTTCTATCACAAGAACATCAATAATAGGCACTACGGCCAGAGGAGAGGAGGAAGTTACCTTAGTAGACTTCTTGGATGGCTTAGACCCCTTAGACGCCTTAGATGCTTTAGACTCCTTGGACGCCTTCGTCTGATCAACTTCAGGATCAGATGACTTAGCCTGCTTTTTCAACGGGTTGGGGGAGGGCGAAAGAGACTGAATATGAATAGCAGCAATGGGAGGAAGACCTTGTCTTGCCCTAGAGTCAACTACTCTGGAATCCTTCTTCAGAGAACTCTTTTTGCTATTAGTGCTAGACCTAGATTCCATTACAGATTTGGTTCTTTTCGCCCCTATAGACTGAACGGAAGCAGCCTGTTTCTTAGACCGAGTGACCGACTGGCCACCCGTCTGTTGTCTAGATGAGCCAGAAATCAAGTCTTTCGAGAGCTTTGATCTTGCAAGATTTCTCTTCACAGAGAAGTTGGTGAATATGCGACTCGGGTTAATAGCCACACTTTCGCCCATAGCAACACCCAAATGTTTCATAAACCAGCCAAGTTGGGCTGAGAATCCAACACTATGATTGTTTCTTGAGTAGATCAACTGGCATAGATTAGAAAATAAAGTAGATGCCCAGTTTATTTGCATACCTTTAGAAATAGTCGTCATATAGTCGAAACGATCTTGGCTGTACAGGTCGAACGAACCTACCCTGCTTTGAAGAGACTTCGCCCCAATATCGTTCAGAAGGATGAAATGCGACTTCAGGGCCTTATTCTTCCCGTTTAATCTAATTGAAGTGCCATCGTTTGAGAAAACGATCTGCATTTCCGAGATTGTTTCTGATGGAAGTTCCAGAAACCCAGCATAAGTAGATTCATCGAATGAAATAGACATTTTGTTCTCCATCACCGTAATAAAGTCTGTAACCACATTCGCTGTCTTGAAGAACTCTCGAACATCTTTCTCGTAGAAGACGAATGGACCGCCAAGATATTTCTGGAGACTAGAATACTTGAGAGAGAAACGTATCAACGATATCTTATTGATCAATGGTGAAAACAGAGTCAACGTCCACCTGTAAGGTGTTGTGACCAAGAGAGATAGGTTTCTTATCAGCCATTTCAGAGTAAAGGATGAAGGTGAACAAGATTTCATAAAGAGAAGGTGTAGGGTCAAATTATTTTAACTAAGTGTTGAAATAATTTAACCACTGAGATTTTGATGATGAAATAACTTATGAGTTTTGATACAGGTGTATTGAAACAATATGTCATAAGACTTGGATCTAATGAGGGTCATTAGACCGATTTTGACAATAAATGCATAGAATTAGACGTACAGTCTAACTCATCGGAGTTAGACGTGTAGTCTAATAGACGTGTAATTAGACAGATGGTCTAATAGATACACGGAATTAGACGTAAGTCTAATGCATAAAATTAGACGTACAATCTAACTCATCGGAGTTAGACGTATAGACTAATGAATGTACGGAATTAGACGTACAGTCTAACTCATCGGAGTTAGACGTACAATCTAACTCATCGGAGTTAGACGTACAATCTAACTCATCGGAGTTAGACGTGTAGTCTAATGAATGTAAAGAATTAGATGTAAGTCTAATGAATGCACGAAATTAGACGTACAGTCTAACTCATCGGAGTTAGACGTGTAGTCTAATGAATGTAAAGAATTAGACGTAAGTCTAATGAATACGGAATTAGACGTACAGTCTAACTCACCGGAGTTAGACGTGTAGTCTAATATATTTGCAATTAGACGGGTAGTCTAATAGATATGCGGAATTAGACATGCAGTCTAACTTAGTGGAGTTAGACGTGCAGTCAAATATATTTGTAATTAGACGTGTAGTCTAATTAGTGAAAGTTAGACGTGCGTCTAACTCCTTCAGACACGTCTGAGGTAGAACCGGAATTAGACGTGCAGTCTAACTCAGTGGAGTTAGACGTGCAGTCTAATGGTTATTGGATAATTAGACGTGTAGTCTAATTAGTGAAAGTTAGACGTGCGTCTAACTCCTTCAGACAAGTCTGAGGTAGAACCGGAATTAGACGTGCAGTCTAACTCAGTGGAGTTAGACGTGTAGTCTAATGGTTATTGGATAATTAGACGTGTAGTCTAATTAGTGAAAGTTAGATGTGCGTCTAACCCTTCAGCAAGTCTAGATAGAACAGGAATTAGACGTGCAAGTTCCTAACTATAGTGGAGTTAGACATGCAGTCCTAATGGTTATTGGATTAATTAGACGCGAGTACTAAGTTATTAGACCAGTTGGTCTAATAGACGGTTTCTATTAGAAGGAAGATGTTTTATTTCATAGACTGATTTTTCACAATCCTCTAACTGAAATCCGTCTAATCTCAGTTTAAGTAGTACGCTTGAATCTAGCATTTCACCTACACCCTACGTGCTATAGCTGTACCCCACTCCTGCTTCTCCTTTCTAGTGAAGATTAGTACAACAACTATATGCATCCAATCAAGGAATACCACATAAGAGAATTTTCCTCACATTACTTATTTTGTAGGTACATCCCTGATGAAATATTCGTCGCACTACTAGTGATGTACGGCCACGATCCTTGTGCTCAGAACCTGCTGTGTATAATGGAGGCTTTCCAATGGAAGAGTGCCACGTATCATTCTAAAGATTCGACCGTTAGCTCTTGCTTAGTATTTAACAAATCTCAAGGACAACGGACAATCTGCCTAAAAAACAAGCGAATACAACGAACAAGCAAACTGATTTTGCAGAGAGAGAAACTACTCAATCATCTTGCTTACTGAACTCATACTGTGAAGCTTCTTTCTGATTGTACTGTATGTGAATCGAGAGAGAGAAATAGAATCAAAACACCTTTAGCTGAGTGATATTCTTCATCTTGTAATTGAATAGAAAGTGTTTTGTTCAATAGTGAGCTAAGTGTGTGTAATATGTATTTGATTCGAATCATATTATAGTGAATCCTTCCGGTGGTTGGAAGAAGGGGTGACGTAAGAGAGTTTCTCCGAACATCCATAAACAAACTGTTGTGTTCTTCATTTCTGTCATCTTTTCATATTTCATCTTGTGTTTCAAACCCAAGTAAACAATTCAGCCTTGAATCCATTTCAAGTGTTTACACAAGTTTGCGTAGAATAGAAAGCGAATTAAATCTCTAACAACATTTCTTTCAAACCGTTTTTCATAAGCCTTCATCCTTAGTTAGACCCCCGTCTCTATCGATCAAGCCGATCCTATCAATTGGTATCAGATTTATATTTCTATTCTCAAGCATCAAGAACCCGAAGCATGTCTATCATCAATGAAATTCCTCTTCTGTCAAGGGACAACTACGAATATTGGATGATAAGAATGCAAGCTCACTTGGCTGCTATTAATTATGATATGTGGAGAGTTATAACTAATGGCCCCATAAAGATTTCAAAGCCAAGAAGTGAGTGGACTATTGAAGATAAGATAACCAACAACCTGGATAATGTTGCTAAGAATATTCTGTACCAGTCGCTCAACATGAATATGTTCTGTGAGATCAAGTCCTGTTCCACTGCTAAAGAGATATGGGATAAGCTTAATCAGATCTACGGTGCAAACTCTCAAGCAAAGAAGAACCAGAAAGCGTTCATATGGAGTAAAAACAAATCCAGTTAGACTGACAGTGATTCGGAGGAGCCTCCTGCTGAAAAAGAGAATGAAGTTGTCACATGTCTAATGGCAGATGACCAATCTAAGGTAAATGATATCTCTGCACCAGAATTTACAAACGAGGAGTTAACTAATGCACTCAATGAAATGGTTGTTGAATACAAGAAGTTAACTGACTCTTTTTATGAAATGAAAGTTAAATATGAATCAACTGTTCTTTCTTCAAACCAAGAATCTGAACCAAACGTTTTTGATGAAAACTTAACAGAGATCTCATCTGAAAATGAGATGCTCAAAGAACAGATTCAAACTCTTTCATCTGAAAACAAGAGATTAAACTATATAGTCAGTGCATGGACAAGATCAGGAGATGCTGTCAAATATCAGATCAGCATGTTGAAACCTGCTGGATCTAGATCCGGATTGGGATATGACAGCAATGACCTTAATCTGTCTTGCAAAAAGACAAATCCTCTAACTGACAAGTTTAAGCATATAAATTTTGTCAAAGGAAGTATGACTGACATTGAATCTGACCCTATTCATGAAGAAGTTGCTTTCAAAAATAAATAGTTTATGTCCCGCCAACTGTTAGTTGGCTTAAGAATAAGCTAGAGAAAGCTAATAAGTCTGATAATTTAAAACATGACTCTAAGTCAAGGAGTTTTAAAAGAAAACCTTCTTCAAAAGTTAAAGGATCAGTGGCTAGCAGAAAGTCGTCTGCTAAGTCAAAAACATATGCATTAATCACGACACAAAATGGGAAATCAATTAGAATAACTCAAATATGGATTCCTAAGGGACTGATTGACCGAGGACCCAATTGAAGGTGGGTACCAAAAGATTGTAAATATTTATTTATGTAGGTACAAATAAACGAAGGACTGAAGGGGTTTGTATGGTATCTTGATAGCGGATGTTCCAGGCATATGACAGGAAACAGACGACTTCTCACTAATATATCAGATTACTCTGGACCTATGATCACATTTGGTGATAACAAGAAGGGTAAGACCATGGGTAAGGGTAAAATTATCCATGATAACCTAACCATTAATGACGTGCTGCTTGTTGACAATCTGTGTTATAACTTAATCAGCATTAGTCAATTATGTGATAACGGTTTGTCAGTAGATTTTCAAACTCATGCATGTTTAGTTAAAGACCAAGATGGAAACATTTTGTTGACTGGAAGTAGAGTAGGAAATTCATATAAAATGAATTAGCAAAAAGAAACTTCTGACCCTATGTGCATGATTGCCAAGAATGACCAGAAATGGCTATGGCATAAACGTTTGAACCATTTGAATTTTAAAACCATTAACAATATTTGTTCAAATAATTTAGTTATTGGTTTGCCCATACTTCAGTTTTCAAAGGACAAGATATGCACTGCTTGTTAGTTAGGCAAACAGGGCAGATCATCGTTCAAAAGCAAAGGGAAATCACAATCCAGCCGTATCCTAGAACTCTTACACATGGATCTTTTTGGTCCAATTCCTGTAAAGAGTATATGAGGAATGATATTTTCCTTAATTGTTATCGATGACTTTTCTCGTTTTACATGGGTTGCATTTTTACCATCGAAATATAAAACTGCAGAAAACTTGATTAGGATATTTAAAGGGATTCAGAATCAGAAATCTTTAAATATCACATGCATCAAAAGTGATCAGGGAACTGAATTCACTAACAGATACCTATCATCTTATCTCGAGGAGACTAGAATTAGGCACGAGTTGTCTAGTGCCAGAACTCTACAGCAAAACGACATTGCTGAGAGAAGAGTGAGAACTTAGAAGGAAGCAGCGAGGACTATGCTTGCTGAATCAGATGTACCTCAGAGGTTCTGGGCGGAAGCCATTAGTACTGCTTGCTATACACAAAATCGGTCAATAATTAACAAACGTTTTGATAAAACTCCCTATGAGCTGTATTATGGGAGAATTCCCACAGTTTCTTATTTTAAGATATTTGGGTGTAAATGTTTTATCCATAACAATGGAAAGGTTTATTTGAATGCTTTTGATGCTAAAGCAGATGAGGGATTCATGTTGGGATATTCATCAGTAAGCAAGACTTACATAGTATACAACAAAAGAACACAGACTGTTGAAGAATCCCTCCATGTAGTGTTTGATGAGCCTGTTGAGAGCAAATCTAATGAACCCATTGATCTTGCTGACAGACTAAAAGTGGCTAGTCTTGAGTTTGTAAGTGAAGAAGAAGAAACCTTAGACAAGCGGATGACTCTATCTGATCCCGTGTCTGATCCGGTTGAAGTTCAACCAAACGTGCAAACTCCTATTCAACAAGAAGTTGAGAGTTTGGATGTTGCGGTGTCACCAATTCAGATGATCAATCCCCTTGGATCCAACTTCAGATGGAAAATAAATCATCCACCAAAACTGATAATCGGAAATCCTTTTTCTCCTTGAAGGACAAGACGTCAACTGATGGATGAAATGGCCAATTCTGCATTTATCTCTCAAATTGAACCTAAGAAAATTGGTGAAGCTATAGTTGATCCAGATTGGATCTATGCTATGCAAGAGGAGTTAAACCAATTTACTAGAAATAAAGTGTGGTATCTTACTCCTAGACCAACTGACAAGTTAATTATAGGAAGAAGATGGGTCTTTAGAAACAAGCTTAGTGAAGATGGCTTAGTCATTAGAAACAAAGCTCGTTTAATTGCTCAAGGATACAGACAAGAGGAAGGTATTGATTTTGATGAGTCTTTTGCACCGGTTGCAAGACTAGAGGCAATCAAAACCTTTCTAGCATATGCATCATTTAAGAATTTTAAAGTCTTTCAAATGGATGTGAAAAGTGCATTCTTAAATGGATAATTAAGTGAAGAAGTATATGTTGAGCAACCCCCGGGTTTTGTAGATCATGTTTTGCCAAATCATGTTTATAGGCTTAACGAAGCATTGTATAGTCTGAAATAAGTGTTGTTTTTGGCACAATTAGAATCCCACATCGGAAGATGATGGGAGTGAAAGAAGTTTCTTAGTATATAAAAGAAATTATATTCACAATTAGCAGAAATCCCACATCGGAAGATGATGGGAGTTGGGGAAGTTTCTTAGTGTATAAAAGAAACTCTCCCCTCTTTGGTTTATTGCACCCAAATTTGTATCTCTTCTTCCTTATTAATTGATAGCCTTAGTGCTCGGAGACGTAGGCAATATTTTGGCCGAACTCCGTTATCAAATTCTGTTAGTGTGTTCATTATTTTGTTTTCTTCTTTTGTGGTTCTGTCAGGGTTTTCCCCAACAAGTGGTATCAGAGCCGAAGGTTCGTCCTTGGCATGGTGGAGTCTTCAAAAGGGGCATCAACTCCTTCGTCATCCTGGACGAGGACACCGATGTCGAATTTGAAGTTTGCGGTGGAGATCTTTGATGGAACTGGGCATTTCGGCATGTGGCAAGGTGAGGTTCTAGATTGTCTTTTTCAGCAGGGTCTAGATGTTGCTATTGAGGTTGGAAAGCCAGATGGTATAGAAGAAAAAGAGTGGAGTATCATGAATCGGTTGGCGTGCGGAACAATTCGGTCGTGCCTGTCTAGAGAGCAGAAGTATGCTGTGAAGAATGAAACTTCTGCACAGAAGCTGTGGCAAGCATTGGAGGACAAGTTTCTGAAGAAGAGTGGTCAGAATAAGCTCCTTATGAAGAAGCGACTGTTCCGGTTTGAATACCAATCAGGTACTACGATGAATGAGCATATAACTAAGTTTAATCAGTTAGTAGCGGATTTGTTAAACCTTGACGTTAGGTTTGAGGATGAAGATTTGGCTTTGATGTTGCTATCGTCCCTTCCTGGTGAATTTGAACACTTAGAAACAACGTTACTTCATGGGAAGGGAAATGTTTCTTTTGATGCTGTAAGTTCTGCTTTATATAGTCATGAATTGAGAAAGCAGGACAAAAGGAAAAACAAAGTAGGTACAGCAGATGAAGCATTGATGGTCAGGGGCCGTCAGCAGAGCAAATCAAAAGGGAAAGGAAGAAGATCTGAAAGTAGAGTTGCCAAAGATGAATGTGCTTTCTGCCGTGAGAAAGGACATTGGAAGATTAACTGCCCAAAGTTGAAGAAGAAAGAGAAAGATTCTGAAGATGCGAATGTTGCAGAAAACAAAGGTGATGCAGATTCAGAATACTCTTTATCGATGTCACACACAAAATCACATCCTGATGCGTGGATATTGGACTCAGCCTGCACTTATCATATGACACCAGTTCGAAAGTGGTTCTTTGACTTTAAGGAGCTAGATGGTGGAGTTGTTTACATGGGAGATGCTAATACATGTAAAATAAAGGGGATAGGTTCAATCAAGCTGAGGAATGAAGACGGATCCACCAGAATTATTAGAGATGTTCGGTACATACCGAATATGAACAAGAATCTCATTTCTTTGGGGGCCTTGGAGTCGAAAGGCTTACATGTGAAATTGGAAAATGGAGTTCTTAGGGTAATATCTGGAGCGCTAGTGATGTTGAAAGCTATCAGGAAGAGTAATAATTTGTATTATTATCAAGGTAGTACAGTTAATGGGACATCATGTGTATCAACTTCCGGGAGCAGTAAGGAGTTAGAGGCAACAAAGCTATGGCATATGCGATTGGGGCACGCTGGTGAGAAATCTATGCAAACTCTTGTCAAGCAAGGATTATTGAAAGGTACAAAAGTTTGTAAGTTAGATTTTTGTGAACATTGTATTCTGGGAAAACAAAGGCGAGTAAAATTTGGCACTGCTATGCATAATACCAAGGGTACTTTGGATTATGTGCACTCAGATGTCTGGGGACCTGCCAAGACTCCTTCTCTTGGAGGTAGACATTATTTTGTTACTTTTATTGATGATTTTTCCAGAAGAGTTTGGGTGTTTACTATGAAGAACAAAGGTGAAGTGTTTGAGATTTTTCTTAAATGGAAAACTCAAGTTGAAGACGAAACAGGAAGAAAGATCAAAGTTCTCCGGACTGATAACGGTGGAGAATACAAGAATGATCCATTCCAGAAGTTATGCCAAGAGTGTGGCATAGTTCGACACTTCACAGTTAGAAAAACACCACAGCAGAATGGAGTATCGGAACGTATGAACAGGACATTGGTGGAGAAAGTTCGATGTATGTTGTCTAATGCTGGGTTAGACAGGAAATTTTGGGCAGAAGCTGTGTCATACGCTCAACATTTGGTAAATCGCCTACCATCATCTGCAATTGGTGGCAAGACTCCATTAGAGGTATGGTCTGGAAAACCTGCAACTGATTATGATTCTTTGCATATTTTTGGTTCTACTGCATATTATCATGGAGTTGAATCAAATTTGGATCCACGAGGAAAGAAGGCTCTTTTTATGGGATTTACTACAGGAGTTAAAGAGTATCGTCTCTGGTGTTTGGATGCAAATAAAACCATTATCAGAAGAGATGTTACTTTTGATGATTATTCAATGTTGAATAAGGTAACACCAGACAAGATTGATTGTACTCCGCAACAGGTGGAGTTTGAGCAGATAAAGATAAGCCCAACTAGAAGTGACTCTCCGACGACAGACGAAGAGTTAAATGAGGATGAGGTTCTGACCCAAGAACCTTCAGAACAAAGTGAATCAATTGCTGTGAATAGGCCAAGACGAGTTATTCAAAAACCAGGTCGGTTTGTTGACATGGCGGCCTATGCACTTCTAGTCGTAGATGATGTTCCATCCACTTTTCCAGATGTCAGTCGAAGTACTGAAAATGGAAAAAGGAGAGGTGTTATGGAAGATGAGATGCAATCTATTCAGAAGAATGAGACATGCAAGTTGACGCATCTACGAAAAGGGAAGAAGGCTATTGGTGGTAAATGGATCTTTGCTAAGAAAGAAGGATTTCCTGAAAAATTTGATGTTCGCTACAAGGAAAAATTGGTAGTTAAAGACTACGCTCAGAAGGAAGGAGGTGATTATAATGAGGTACTTTCTCCTGTTGTTAAACACTCTTCCATTATAATTTTGTTGGCCTTGGTAGCGCAGATGAATTTGGAGCTAGCTCAACCAGATGTGAAGACCGCAGACATACACGGTCATTTGAATGAGGAAATCTACATTTATCAACCAGATGGATTCAAAGTTGCTGATAAAGAAAATTGGGTTTGCAAGTTGAACAAATCATTGTACAGGTTGAAGCAATCGTCGAGACAATGGTACAAGCGACTTGACAAGTTTATGATGGAGCACAAGTACACAAGAAGCAGATTCAGTTCATGTGTGTATTTGCGCAAATTGCAAGATGAGTCTTACATCTATCTACTCTTGTACGTTGATGATATGTTGATAGCATCAAAGAGCCAATATGAAGTTGACAAATTGAAGGCTCAATTGGGTAGAGAGTTCGAGATGAAAGACATGGGGAAAACCAAATCTAATTGTTTAGATTTGGTAAACACATTCCGCGTTTGAGTCGGCGCTGAAGAGCGCCAATTGGAAGCACTGAAGGTTTATTTTTTAATATTGAAGATTAGTATTTGGATATTGTGCCAAGGTGGAGATTTGTTGTTTTTGGCACAATTAGAATCCCACATCGGAAGATGATGGGAGTGAAAGAAGTTTCTTAGTATATAAAAGAAATTATATTCACAATTAGCAGAAATCCCACATCGGAAGATGATGGGAGTTGGGGAAGTTTCTTAGTGTATAAAAGAAACTCTCCCCTCTTTGGTTTATTGCACCCAAATTTGTATCTCTTCTTCCTTATTAATTGATAGCCTTAGTGCTCGGAGACGTAGGCAATATTTTGGCCGAACTCCGTTATCAAATTCTGTTAGTGTGTTCATTATTTTGTTTTCTTCTTTTGTGGTTCTGTCAGGGTTTTCCCCAACAATAAGCTCCTAGAGCTTGGTATGACACTTTAACCAACTTCTTGTTTGATCATGATTTTGTTGTTGGAACAGTGGATAAAACCCTGTTTAGATTTACTAAAAATTCTTATATACTACTTGTTCAGATATATGTTGATTACATTATTTTTGGCTCAACTAACCCCAAATTATGTGAGAAATTCGCCAAGCTGATGCAGGATAGGTTTGAAATGAGCATGATGGGAGAACTTACATTCTTCCTTGGGCTTTAAATCCGTCAGCTAGAAAACGGAACTCTTATCAACCAATCCAAATACACCAAAGAACTTCTAAAGAAGTTTGGTTTGGAGAACTGTTCTGCAGCAGCTACTCCAATGAGTTTTTCAGTTAAATTGGATAAAGACGAAGGTGGCCAAAGTGTCGATGTAACAGCATATAGAGGACTCATTGGTTCTTTGCTGTATGTAATTACCAACAGGCCAGACATTCAATTTGTTGTTGGTGTTTGTGGCAGATTTCAGGCTAATCCTAAACTCTCTCATTTTACTGCTGCTAAACGTATTCTTAAATACTTAAAGGGAACTCAAAATGTGGGACTGTGGTATCCGAAGGATTCCAGTTTCAATTTAATTAGTTTCTCAGATGCAGATTATGCAAGATGCAAAATTGATAGAAAAAGCACAAGTGGAACTTGCCAGTTCCTTGGAGATCGTCTAATCACATGGTTCAGCAAGAAGCAGACATCGGTCGCCACGTCTACAGCTGAAGCAGAGTATCTTGTAGCTGGAAGTTGTTGTTCTCAAGTTCCGTGGATTCAACAATAACTCAGAGATTATGGGATTGAGGCTGATGAATATCCAATTTTCTGCGACAACACAAGTGTTATTGCAATCTCCTACAACCCAGTTATGCATTCTCGGACAAAGCATATTGAAATCAGGCATCACTTCATCCGAGAACACGTCAATCAGAAGAAAATTCATTTTGAACATGTTCTTACAGATCAACAAACTGCGGACATCTTCACGAAACCCCTACCGGAAGCTAAGTTTTCTCACTTTAGAAACATGTTAGGTCTTGTTGATCTTGATTGATGTGATTACGTGCATAAATTAAGGGGGAATGTATTGTTTAAAACAAAACTAAATAGACATGAAAGACAGAGGTCTTAATTTGTCCTAAGGATTTAGAGTTTGAGAAACACAGCTACTTAGACGAACGTCTACTTTAGTAGTTTCATCTACATTTGAATTTTTCGTCTTGGTTATTTTAACCTTCACGGTTAGACAGATACGTCTAATAGACGTTAGACGTTTTTATGTCATGAGCAAGAGGATGCTCACGTCTAACCAAACATGTGTGTCTCACGTGATGTTATTGCATAGTTAGACGGATTTTCAAAAAGGAGGTGAAAATATGAAAAAGAGAATAAACGTCTAACTACTAATGTAATTAGACTCTTCATCTTCTGGCTATTTGGACAGCTGTCCTTTAATTATTTCTGCTCTAGTTCATTTTCCCGCCGAAAATTAAATCAGTCATTCCTCAAAAGAATTGAAGACATGTGTCTCTCAATATGCGAGGAATGACTAATATTTCTGACAACTTTTGCTTGTACACTTAGTATTAAACGTTCGGTTTCATGCTAACATTAAATGCTGTGTTTATTGGGAATTGACTTTTGAAGTTCTTGACGGTAGGAATAATCATTAGTTTTCTTCTATATGATTAAAAACCCTGATATTAATAGGATCATTCACTCTAAAAGATAGAAGATCTTTGAAATCAATCTCTCTCTCTTTAGAATTCGAATCGTTCTAACCCTTGTTCATCAAATCATAATGTTGTTTTTCCGTCCAAAATCGATTCAAGTGGATTTTCAATCTGTATCCACTTTTCAATCTCCTGGAATGCATAGAATGTTTGAGTCTCTGAAAGCCTCCGAGCTTAGGAAATTTCTTTCTCGTCATGAACTTTATCACGAACAGCTAGTCAACGAATTCTTCGAAACCGCTAGCTTCTATCAAGACAAAGTTATTGCTGGGGCCGTGATGGGCCAGATGATCTGCATCACCGAAGAGTCCTTCGGTACATTTTTCCAACTTCCAAAAGTAGGTATCGATGAGTTCTCAACCACTCCTCCTGATTTAATGTATACGATGATGAAAGTCTTTTCCGATTCCCCTGAAGTAGACATTCATGGAAAGAAAAACCTCCTGAAGGTTTAATATGCTCTTTTAAGCGACATCGTATCGAAATCCCTTCTTTTTAAGGAGTCTTCCTACAAGTATTGTACGAAGGTCTTTCAGATAATGGTGGCTATCACCAGGGGTGTTCCTGTGAACTGGACAAGCTTTCTCTTCGGAAATCTCGTTAGAATGGTGGTTGCTCGGAAGAAGATTTTTGGCTTTGATGGCCCTCTTAGCTCTCTCATTTGTTTCCTTCTAAATGAACCCGGTAAGAGTTTTCCACTTTCTTCTAAAACTTTGAATTTCTAGAAAGTTATCGATTATGTTCAAAGGGTGGAGACGCTTAAATCCAAGAAAAGGAAAAGAGAAGACTCTAACTCCCCTCTAACCGTAGTCTTAGAGATCTCTTAGGTTGATGTCAATCCTCTCCAGAAGTAAAGTCTAGAAAAAGAAGAAGAAGAATAGAGTTTAAATGTCTTTTTGGAAGATCTTTTGAATACTGTTATGATGTTTTTGAGTAAACTTATTTTAGATATGTTGAACAATGTTTTGTGTGTTTCTTCTGAAAACACTCATATGTGATTGACTTGGATTTTTGATTGATTTATTTTTGTATGTTTTGATATATGTATGCAGGTTTGCAATTTCTTCATCAAAAAAGGGGAAATTGTTGGGTCAAATAATTTTGATTAAGTGTTGAAATAATTTAACCACTGAGATTTTGATGATGAAATAACTTATGAGTTTTGATACAGGTGTATTGAAACAATATGTCATAAGACTTGGATCTAATGAGGGTCATTAGACCGATTTTGACAATGAATGCATAGAATTAGACGTACAGTCTAACTCATCGGAGTTAGACGTGTAGTCTAATAGACGTGTAATTAGACGGATGGTCTAATAGATACACGGAATTAGACGTAAGTCTAATGCATAGAATTAGACGTACAGTCTAACTCATCGGAGTTAGACGTATAGTCTAATGAATGCACGGAATTAGACGTACAGTCTAACTCATCGGAGTTAGACGTGTAGTCTAATGAATGTAAAGAATTAGACGTAAGTCTAATGAATGCTCGGAGTTAGACGTGTAGTCTAATGAATACGGAATTAGACATACAATCTAACTCACCGGAGTTAGACGTGTAGTCTAATATATTTGTAATTAGACGGGTAGTCTAATAGATATGCAGAATTAGACGTGCAGTCTAACTCAGTGGAGTTAGACGTGCAGTCTAATATATTTGTAATTAGACGTGTAGTCTAATTAGTTAAAGTTAGACGTCCGTCTAACTCCTTCAGACAAGTCTGAGGTAAAACCAGAATTAGATGTGTAGTCTAACTTAGTGGAGTTAGACATGCAGTCTAATGGTTATTGGATAATTAGACGCGAGTCTAATTCTATTAGACTAGTGGGTCTAATAGACGTTTTCTATTAGAATGAGATGTTTTATTTCATTAGACTGATTTTCACAATCCGTCTAACTGAAATACGTCTAATGCTCAGTTTAAGCAATACGCTTGAATCTAGCATTTCACCTACCCACGTGCTATAGATGTACCCTACTCCTGCTCCACTTTGTAGTGAAGATTAGTACAACAATTATATGCATCCAATCAAGGAATGCCACGTAAGAGAATTTTCCTCACATTATTTGTTTTGCAAGTACATCCCTGATGGAATATTCGGCGCACTACCAGTGATGTACGGCCACGATCATTGTGCTTAGAATTTATTGTGTACAATGGAGGTTTTCCAATGGAAGAGTGCCACGTATCATTCTAAAGATTCGATTGTTAGCTCCTTCTTAGTATTTAACAAATCTCAAGGACAACGGACAATCTGCCTAAAAAACAAGCGAATACAACGAACAAGCAATCTGATTTTGCAGAGAGAGAAACTACTCAATCATCTTGCTTACTGAACTCATACTGTGAAGCTTCTTTCTGATTGTACTGTGTGTGAATCGAGAGAGAGAACTAGAATCAAAACACCTTTAGCTGAGTGATATTCTTCATCTTGTAATTGAACAGAAAGTGTTCTGTTCAATAGTGAGGTAAGTGTGTGTGTAAACTGTATTTGATTCGCATCATATTATAGTGAATCCTTCCGGTGGTTGGAAGAAGGGGTGACGTAGGAAAGTTTCTCCGAACATCCATAAACAAACTGTCGTGTTCTTCATTTCTGTCATCTTTTCATATTTCATCTTGTGCTTCAAACCCAAGTAAACAATTCCGCCTTGAATCAATTTCAAGTGTTTACACAAGTTTGCGTAGAATAGAAAGCGAATTAAATCTCTAACAGGGTTTCTTTCAAACCGTTTTTCATAAGCCTTCATCGTTAAACGTGATCATCTATTAGACGCAGGCATTTAATCACGCTTTTTTCTCACACGTCTAACCTGCATAGGTTTTAAACCAAGACAATTTTCAACTTAGAATCACAAACTGCTTAAGCAAACACGTCTAAGTACTTTCTTTCTTTTAGACGACCTCGTCTAATAGACCAAATAAAGCTTTCGTCAGCTTGCATCTGTTTGAAAATTTTAAACATTAAAATTCCTCCTCAGTTTATTCATTTTTATAGAATGAATAAATAAATGTTTTGAGGTCCTCAAGACCAAAAATATTTTTAAGGAAGAAACACTTAGTTTGTGGAAATGGCAAATGTGCCACTTGTTGAACTTCTGGAGCATGTTCTTAGAAGAGTGTGCTCCATGTTTCCTTCATACAACTACCCTGTATCACCTACACAAAAATATATTTACATCTTTTGGTACTCACATTCACTTGGGTCCTTGATCAATCAGTCACTTAGGAATTCAAATTTGAGTTATCTTGATGGATTTCCTATTTTATGTTGTGATTAGTGCGTATGATTTAGCCTTAGCAGACGTCTTCCTGCTAGCAGCTGATCCCTTAACCTTAGAGGATGGTTTTTGTTTAAAACTCATTGACTTATTGTCAGGTTTTTGTTTTCCAGACTTGCTGACTACTTCTATCTTAAGTTTCAGCCAGCTTACTGTTGGCGAAACATAAGTAATTTCATCCTTTAAAGTTAGATCCTCACAACTTGGATTAGTTCCATTATCAGTTAAACTTCCCTTGAAAAAGCTTATTGACTTAAGCTTGTTAGTTGCAGAGTTTAACTTCTTATAGGACTTGTCTAAGTCATCGCTGTCAACTCCTAGACCGAATTTGCATCCAGTAGGCCTCAACACACTAATATGATATTTGACAGTTTCTCCAAACCTTGTCCAAAAACTGATAATATATGTTAAACGTTGTTTTTCAGAAGAAAAAGTTTGAATCTTTTCCTGGAGCGTCTCATTCTCAGATGAGAGCTCATCTATGTTGTTTTCAAAAACTTTTGGTTTAGAGGTTTGAGTAAAAGTAAGTTCATCATTTTCAAATTTTGAACTTGTTTTATTTTGAGATTCTTATAGTTTTTTGTACTCCAAGACCATGTCATTTTGTGCAGCCACTAATTCATCTTGTGAAAACTCTTCTAAAGAGAAATGAAATACCTCAGATTCCTTATACTCTTCCTCTTATCTTTCTATGAAGCAAGAAACCTCTTCATCATCACTATCGCTGGTTGATGAATAATCTGAGTCGTTTTGCATCCACTTGGCCTTGCTGTCAGCCGCCGTGAGGGCCTTTAGCTCGTTTTCGTTGTCTTTCTTCTTCTCATTACGTTTCGGCTTCATGCACTCCGATTTGTAATGACCTAGAATACCACAGTTAAAACATTTAACGTTAGCCTTAGATTTAGCTTTATCATCATTGTTATTATTTGAAGAGCTTAAGTTAGAATTACTCTTCTTCATGAATTTCCCGATTTTCTTCATGAGGAGAGCCATTACATCGCTGCTAAGAATCCTTCTTTACTTAGGTGGCAACTAGTGACTCCTCGACAGTAACCAAAGCCTTGGTTATGATGGTGGATGTGCGCTGCTCCTCTTCATTCCTAGAGTTCAACTCGAACTCATAGGCCTTCAGATCGGCAATCAAGTCGAAGAGCTCTATCTTATTGAGGTTTTGGACTCCCTCATCGCCATAGTTTTGATGTCCCACTCCCTGGGCAAAGCATGAATGACTTTGATTGCAACCTCTCTGTTGATGTAAGTCTTGCCCAAGGTAGAAAGAGTAGTGATGATCTGGCTGAATCTTGCATCAAACTCAGACATTGTCTCTCCAAGATGCATCTTAAAGTTGTCGAACTACTGAGTGAAAACCGTAATATTGTTCTCTTTGGTCTGCTCGTTTCCTTCACACAGTTGAGTGAGTCTTTCCTAAACTTCTTTGGCAGACTCGCAAGATATGATATAGTTGAACATGATATCGTCAAGAGATTGGTATATGATATCCATGGCCAAGTTGTCAAGGTTGTTCTTCCTCTTATCTTCATTGGTCCACTCAGATTTGTCTTTCTCTATCTTTATAGGGCCTTTTGTGACAAGACTCCACATTTCATCATCTAAGGAGGCAAGATGGGCACGAACTCTCTTCTTCCACGCGATGTAGTTTTCTTTCGAAAACATAGGAATCTTAGAAGAGTTGGAATGTTTAGTCATGATGCAGGTTCTTGTTGCTTGAGAATAGAAAACCTTGCCCTAATACCACTTGTTAGGATCGATGTAACCATTAGAGACTAGGGTCTGGCTATTGACAAATTATGACAAACGATTCGATAGTAATCCTACAAGGGATTAATATATGTTTCTATTCTTTACAAATCCTTCGAACTCTTGAAAAACAGTTTTAAGTGCGGAAGTGTTCGTCGGATTTGAAGCTTTGAACCAATGGAAGATGAATGACAGAAAGTAAAGAACGAATGAGTTATTTATGGATGTTCGGAGCAAACCCTCCTACATCACCCCTTCTTTCACAACAGGAAGGATTTCACTAAATTCTTTGAATCAAATACAGCTTACTGAACTAGCTAATACTCTGTTGAACAGAACACCCTCTATTCAACTTATAATATTATCAATAATAATCACACGACTAGACAATAATTTAATTCTTTTTCTCTTGAACTTGAAGAATGTAAGAAATCAGTAAGTTCAAGAGTAAGATTGTGAATCAGGTAACCATGCGATGGCAAGAGACCAAGAGAGAGAGAGAGATTCATCTGTTGTCCTTGAGCATCTATTTTTAGAAGAAGGACACCAACAGTCGAATATTCTTCATGGACATGTGGCAAGCGTCCATTGGAAGGCCGCCAATAGTACAAGAGTACAATAGACTCTGAGCATATGGATCGTGGTCATACCGAACTAGTAGTGCGTCGGATATCCTTTTAGAATTGTCCTATACTGAACAAACTATTGGAAGGAAATTTGCATACGTGGCGTTAGTTCATTTGATATAATTAGCTGGCTTGTCAGACTTCACAAGAGTGAGTGGAGCAGAGTAGCAGACAACCAGTTGATCGTGGTTAGACGTATGCTAACTTCAGACGACTGCTGAAGTGAGGCATTAGACATGCTCCATTAAACTACCAAGTCTAAGGGAGTTAGACTTCAACGTCTAACTGCACGTTCCATTAGACTAACAAGTCTAATGGAGTTAGACTACAATGTGTAACTACGTATCCCTTCAGACTTGTCTAAAGAAGTTAGACGTCAACGTCTAACTACGTTACCCATTAGACTACCACGTCTAATGGAGTTAAACTACAATGTCTAAATACGTATCTTTTAGACTATAACGTCTAACTACGCATCACTTCAGACTTGTCTAAAGGAGTTAGACGTCAACGTCTAACTACGTTACCCATTAGACTACCACGTCTAATGGAGTTAGACTTCAACGTCTAATAGAGTTAGACTTCAACGTCTAACTACGCATCTGTTAAACTACAATGTCTAACTACGTATCTCTTTAGACTTGTTTGAAGGAGTTAGACGTCAACGTCTAACTAAATTTCCCATTAGACTACAACGTCTAATGGAGTTAGACTTCAACGTCTAACTTCGTTACACGTCTATTTACCCTACTTAGACCACGTCTAATTCAGCATAGTCTATGCACCTACACAAAATAAATAGACAACTTAGCTTCATTCTTAATGAATATCTAGCTTTATTCTCAACTAGACATCATCAAAATTCTGTAATGTTCACAACTAAACATCATCAAAATTCTGTTCTAAACATTATCAAACTTCTGTTGTTTAATGTTTCATACCTTTTGACTTTTTAGTTAATTACTTCTCACTTAATTAACTATTTTCTTTATTTTAATTTTACTTTTTCCCAACAAACTTTATCTTTAGAAAACTTTACATTAGGAATGCCTTCAACTAGTTCTTTAGAACATAAAGAGTTAATGGTCTTAAAGTTTAGATGATTTAATATTTTATGCCAAAGCCAGTTTTGATCATTTTTAGCTATCATGCAAATATTCTTAGATGATTTTATTTTTCTAGTTTACTTTACAAACATATCTTGTCCTATGCCCTGTGAGCAACGTACTTCCATGTTGATCCTTGACTAAACATGCTTGTTTATGAAATTCAACGGTATATCCTATATCACACATTTGACAAATGTTAAGCAAGTTGTAGCATAAATTTTCAAAAAGTAACACATTTATTATGGTTAGGTTACCATGGACAATCTTACCCTTGCCAACAGTCTTACCCTTTGAGTTGTCACCAAATGTGATACGTGAACCAGTTTCTTTCACTATGTTGGTTAAAAGTTTGTTGTTTCCTGTCATATGCCTTGAATATCCATTGTCCAAGTACCATTCCGAGTCCTCTAGATAACTGGCATGTTTAACCTACGAAACAGAACTATTTACACCCTATGGTACCAATATTTAATTAAGTCTGCGGTTAATTAGTCCCTTGGGGATCCATACTTGTCTTACTTTGATGGACCTCCCGATGTTAGTCTTAATAATTTTATATGCACTAGGCTTGACATCTCTCTATATGTCTTTAGATGAGTCATAATATTTTGAGGATGAATTTTGATGATACCTCTTTAACTGTTTGTTATGCTCATGTCCAGCCGACCGACTGACTTTCCTTCTCTCATGATTAAGCCACCGTGACTGATTAGTTGGCTCCACATATTTTAGTTCTTTTCTGGTTTCTAAGTCATCTGCATCTTGACTTGCTATTGTGTTAGTTGAGGTCCCCTTGACAAAACTTATGAGAGGAAGTTTGTCTATCTTGGGTTTTAACGTGTTGCATGGCTTGTCTAGGTTGCTACCATCATAAACTATACGAAACTTGCAGTTGGCAGGTCTCTAATGGTTTGTCATTTGATTTTAGCACCCCAGACTTAGTCCATGCAACAATCAAATAGTTTGTTCATTCATTTTCCTTGGTCAATAGTTGAACTCTCTCTTTGAGCTTATCGTTTTCAGAGGATAATTCAACTGTTTTACCAATTTGGTTATCTGGTTGAGTTGAGATAAGATTAGACAAATTCTTGTACTTAATGACCATGTCATTGAGTGCAATAATTAGGTTATCTCGTGTGAATTCTTCTGAAGAGAAGTCAAGTACCTCTTCATCATTGCCATGAAGCATTAAACTTCTTCATCGTCATTATCTGAGTCACTTTAAGCCCATTTACTTTTTCTTTTCTCTGCCAGCATTTCTTTTTGATTATTATTGTGTTTGGATGATTGATGGTCCTCCGTAGGTTTCTGATCGGCTGGTTTCTTGTCATCCCTTTTTGGCTTCCGATACTCCGACTTGTAATGACATAAGGTATCACAATTAAAACAACGAACGTTATCCATATTACCGTTAGAATAGTTGTTGTTGTAGAAAGTGTTGGGTTGATTTTTTTTCATGAATCTGCCAAACTTCATGACAAGTAAGGCCATTGCATCATCATTGAATTGCTCGTCTGTCTTGACGGTTTCATGGACTGTTGGCTCCATAGAAGACACCAACGCTTTAGTCACGTTCGAAGATGAAGTCTCATCTTCATTTCTTGAGTTCATCTCAAACTCATAGATTTTTAGATCAGCTAGAAAGTCATAAAGTTCCATCTTGTTGAGGTCTTTAGACTCCCTCATTGCTATCGTCTTGATATCCCACTCCCTGGGCAGAGCACACATGACTTTGATTGGAATCTCTCTATTTCTGTAGGTCTAACCTAGAGTATAAAGAGTATTGATGATCTTGTTGAATCTCCCATAAAATTCCGTCATCGTTTCTCTAGTACGCAACTTAATGTTATCAAACTGTTGTGTAGCAATCATGAGTTTGTTCTCTTTGGTTTGCTCATTACCCACACAGAGTTGGGTCAGCCTCTCCCAGATTTTTTTGATAGAGTTGTATGAGATGATATAGTTGAACGTGTTGTCATCCAAGGTTTTATAGAAGATGTTTTTGTCTAGGTTGTCTAGGTTGTCCAGGTTTTTCTTTCTTTTATCTTCACTAGTCCACTCAGATCTATCCTTTTCAATCTTTATTGGGTCTTTGATGATGACAAACCATATGTCATCATCTATAGCAACAAGATGTGCGTGAACTCTCGCCTTCCATACAACATAGTTTTCCTTTGAGAACATATGGACCTTGTTGATTACAGCCACAGACATGGTTCAAATTCTTGTTGGTTCTTTGAGAATAGAAAAACTTATTCTGATACTACTTGTTAGGATCGGGATCAACACAAGAGACGGAGGTCTGACTATTATTGAACACTTACACACGTCATTTGATATTAACTATGTTAGAAGTTACTATCGGTTTCTATTTTAAAAAAGTTGTCACAAACTCTTGAACCGATTTCAAGTGCGGAAATGTTTGTTTCAACTTGAAGCGGCACAACAAGATTAGAATGATGTAATTGAAAAGAACACAAGACACAACATATTTTTGGATGTTCGGAGTAGAAGATTCTCCGTCACTTCTTCTTCTCAACCTTGGAAAGGATATTCACTAGAAAATTTGGTTGAATACAATACTTGTACAAAACACAGTCGAACAACCAGGACATAGATACTGCCTGTTTTCGAACTCCTAGCACACACATTCTTGTTGAATAAAAACAAATTTTGTCAACTTATAATTCTAACCACTCACAAAGAATAGATAGTATGTAATACAATGTAAACACTTCGTACATAGAGTGCTTTTTGAATATGAGATTTTAAAAGATTGTAGTTAGCACTTAAGACTTTTTGGGCGCTAAGAACTTGAAAACTCTCTTGTATATATTTCGTCTTGTATATGTGTATGACACTTTAAGTTTAGTTCATCTTCTCTTTAAGTATGCAAAGATATCAACGGATATATTTGCTTCTCAACGGTTATATTTGCTGTAGAAAATGCCGACTCTGTTTTGATTGGCTGAGTTCCATTTAAGTACATCGGAGAAGATCCTCGTTTGATCTTGTCTGTACTTATATGATAGTACACCAAATTCACATTAATGGAATTACGATGTACGAGGAACATACATCTCAAAGGATTTCTCTTTTGGTGCTTGGCAATCTATACTAGGTTGGAAGAAGACTAATATTGAGACATACTGCCAAGACGTCTTCATCAAACTTGTACCAAAAAGAAAACAGATAATGAAGACACATAAAGATTATTTTTGATAATACCGGAAGCATCCTGATGAAGCGTGGGAAGATTAAAATATCCGACGCGCTCCATCTTGATATAATGTCGAAGATATAAATAATCGAAGGCGCTTCTGTATGAAATACCGGAAGCGAGAACCGAATGCGCTTCTATATAAAATACCGGAAACGAGAACCGGATAACAAATAACCGGACTTCACAAAATACCGGACACGTCTTATTATATAAAATCGATTATATAATACCGAACGCGTCCCAACTTTCGATAAAACCGGAAGCGTCTAGCATATAATACCGAAGTATAAACTGTTGGCTGCGCTCACAAAATAACGGACACATATTCCTTTTATAAAATCGGACGCGCATCTACCGAAGTTTAAAAAGCTGGCGGTGCTTCTTAATAAACTACCAGATCATCTTTAACATAAAAACCGAAGTTGCAATTTACCGATACTCCTTGTCATAAAAATGAGCATAAGGCCGAATAGTTTTCTTTACCGATTTTCTTTAATCTGCACAAAATTAAATAAACACAATTCAGTTTTTATTTACTAATAATTGATGGAACATTTTTACTTAACATTTCTTTAAGTCAAATATTCAAAATATGGTAATTTTATAATTATCCTAATTTAATTAGCTAATTTAATCTAACATATATTATAAAAATAATTAACCATAACTAAAAAAATAAAAAATATATTATCTTCTCTCATTTATTTCTCAATATATAATATATAATATATAATATATAATATATAATATATAATATAAATATATAATATAAATATATATATATATATATATATTATCTCTCCTAATTTGTTTCTCCTATCTCATTTTTTATTTCTTAATTATGAAACTTTTATAAACTATTTTATATTATTATCTAATAAATCACAAAATATAATATCTTCTCTAATTGATTTTACAATATATAATATAAATTTATATATATATTATCTCTCATTATATATAATAAAAAATTTAAAATATGTTTTATATTCTCATTTATTTCTCTCCCCTAATTTGTTTCTCCTATCTCATTTTTTATTTCTTAATTATGAAACTTTTATAAACTATTTTATATTATTATCTAATAAATCACAAAATATAATATCTTCTCTAATTGATTTTACAATATATAATATAAATGTATATATATATATATATATTATCTCTCATTATATATAATAAAAAATTTAAAATATGTTTTATATTCTCATTTATTTCTCAATATATTATATTTATATAATGAGGAGTGATAGAGAGAGGGAATTTGGTGAGGGAATGACTTGACATCACCTTCATTGGTTGGAAAATGTAAAAGTGGGAGGAAATAAAGAAAAGAGAGAAATTATTTGATTTTTTCATGACAAATCATTCCCTCACCTAATCATTTCTCTTATATAATATCAATTTATATATATATATATATATATATATATATATATATATATATATATATATATATATATCACAAAAATTATAAAAGAAATTAAAAAATATATTATCTCCATCATTTATTTCTCAATATATAATATTTATAATAACAGTTCTAATTCTTTAAATTTATCATTATCTCTCTCATATCATTTTTCTTCAAATTTTCAATAAATAATGTAGAATACAAAATTTTAAAAAATATAAAATCTTTTCTAATTGTTTTTTACCATATATATTATAAATTTATAAATATTCTCTCATATAATTCTATATTTATAACATTTTATATACATTAAAAAATGATTAGGGAGTGAATTTGGGATAAGCGATTACGTGGTGCAATCTGATTGGCTGAAAATATAATAATTTCTCAAATTTATCTATTTCATATCTCATTTATTTCTCAATATTTTATTTTTTTTCAAATCATCTTAAAATTAAATATCTATTCATTATCTTTATCATTAAATTAACATTATTTTATAACAATTTTTATTTTTATAAAAACTCATTTTATTAACATCCATAATTTTTTTTATCAATTACACCAGTTTATTATTATTTCAAAAATCCAAATAAACCTCATTTTCCTTTTGTTATTCTTCTTTTAATGTTTCTATAATTTATTTATTTTTCTTCTTTTTCACCTAAGAAAAAAGGAAGAAGTACAAGTAAGTGGGAAATGAATGAAGTAGAGGTAAAAATATCATTTCACTAATATATAAATGCTCAACATGTATGGGTAATAAGTGTCAGTTTAATAAAACAATACTCTCATATAAAATGTTAGAATAAAGTTATAAGATGTGTATAATGATAATCACGAGATGAGATTATTGCTGAACGAAATTAGAAGATGTTAATAATGATGAGATGTTTAGTGCAAAATACTCAAAATTAAGTCATAAGATTAGAAGTTGAAATTTAATTTAGGTGACATAAAAATATTAATATTGTGATAATATTTTACATATATATTATCTTATATTCTAACAATTATTTTTATTTTATTTTTGCAATAAAAGTCTTGTTTGAGACTCATAATCACATTTTGGACAACCTAAATTCTAGTTGTATACGATAGAATTTTAAGCACCCAACTTAATACCGAATTTTTCAGTCTTTCAAACTAAACAATAATAACCTATAAAATTTACATTGTGATGTATAATTTATATCATATATAATCTATATTGTTGCTGAATTCCAATAACATTTAAATAATAGTCACTTAAAACACGCATACTCCATTATTCAAGTTTAATTTAAGAATTTTTTTAAGAAAATTGAACTCTACAAGACTCTACATATTAGTGATATTTAATAATTTTAAATTCGTAAATTTTTAATGTGTTAAATTTTTACTAGGAATATTTGTATAACATTTGTTTACTTATTTTTAATTAAATGGAAGACGCTAAAAAGAATAAATGATTATTTGTATCAATTGAATGTATAAGTGTTTCAAATTTAGTGTTCATGTCTTTTAGAGGTGGTTGTTACAACTAATTCAATTCAATATTTTCTAAATGGCCCATGTTCAAAATAAAAACCCAAATAATATATAATTAACCATAAAAATAAAATATAAATATGTCTTCTCTCAAAATAGATAAACAAATAAACTGAGACTATCAAATATCAAATAAATTAAGAATCTTCTCACAAAATAGATTTACAGAAGTATATCCGTTAACATTTAATCTTATCCATTAGCATTCGATTTTATCCATTAACATTAAATTTTATCAAAAATTTAAATTTGAATTTAGTGTAAATCATTATTTATTTATATGAAATTACATTTAATTTATTTATCTAAATTATAATTTTCATTTAACTAATGGAGTTTAAAACTCCAATCGAATATTCATGAACTTGTCTCTCTTTGTAAGCCTCCCAAAGTTTCCAAGCCATAATATGAATATATATAAGTATAAACACCTATTTAAAATAAATGGTCAAAAACTTACTTAATATATATATATATATATATATATATAAAATTTTAAATTGAAATCAATCATAAGTGGTGTGGTGGTTAAAGTGTTTATATTTCATATATGAGTTCATGGGTTCGAATCTCTCCTAATGTGAGTTTGACAATGATGATGGTATATATGAGATTAAAATATATTGATATAAGACAACTAATTTTTTATTTAAATAATACTATTTTTTAGTTTTAATTATTTTAAGAGAATTTTCTTAATTTGGTTGTTCAAGAAACCATTTATTTGTGGAACATATTTTTTTATATCACATTTTTTATTATTTGATAATTTTTTGCATTTTTCTTGAATGTTATTCAATTATGGTAATCACTCTACGGGGTGGTTTCATTTCTACAATGACCGAGTGTTATGTAAACTTTCAAACAAATTTCTATCTCTAAAATATTCATTTTTTGTCTAGACTCTTGTATATCAACACTATCACACTTTATGAAAAATATAAATATCTCAATAATTCTTCTACTAAATTTATTGAAGTTCATTGCAAAAAATTGATATAGTCAGCATTAACAACTAAAAATAATTAATATACATATGATCCAAACATATTTTATATTATATAACATATATCTTACTTTTAAGATAATACTATTATTAGAATTAAGGTACTATTAGTGATATATTTTTTTATTGAACAAAATATATTAACACTCACTTAGTCTTTCATTATAAATATAAAGTTTTTTTTGGGGGGTAATGGTTAAAACCATTTCATTAAAATCCCAAAAGTGGGAGGGTCATAAATCAAAGGTAGACAAACCCTAGCTATGATTAAAGATAACAATCAAAAGACCATAAAAACTGATTAGTATCATTCATACATTCTAAAAACCAAAGATTACAAACTGAAAAGACTTCATTCAAATATAACCATCCCAGCCTGAGATTTTCGCATGCCATCTATTTTCATTGAGATGCATTATTCCCTCCCCCTTCCTCTTCCTCTTCCTCTAACGATAAAATGAGATTGTATTAAAGGGGATGATGAGTATTGTTGTTTCTCATTTCTAATTATCTCTTTGTACGAGCCTGTTCTGATTTGATAGAAAGAATTGTTTCTGAGAATTTATGGTGTTACCCCCTAAATTCCTATTTTCATGCACCTAAATCAACGTGATTTCGAACATAAATGCTGAAGTTCTAGGGTGCCTATTGGACACGATCATTAAAATAGTTCCAATACAAGTCGGTCCTACGGTCTCGGTCCCTCCTCCCACACACATCTCCGGCACCACGCTTCCGTTCCAACTCTACCTTCGTCTGTCATTAAATCCGTTGGCTGGGTTTCTACACCACACTAGCATAGTGAGTCTAAGGACCCAGCAAGCATTTTAAGAAGATATTTTACTACATTGCATCCATGAGGCTTTTAAGGGAATATCATCATGTACAGTTACATCTGAGCCGTATTTTACCCTACACCATTTAGAGCTGATCCTGAAGGCTAGGAGTCTATTTGAGCCGTATTTGGTTAGACACAATCAGGAGTCCAGCCCTAAAAGCCCTTAACCTATTTTGGACCGTCTTTTGGTTGGGCGGTAGTAAATAGAGCTCACGCTAAATACTTTGGTCCCAATAAATAATCAGCCAAGACATTTGGGATCGGACTACCGGAGCTCATGCTGGTAGCCATCCTCCTATAAACATCTGTCAATTCCACTGAATCTATATCCCTTCATAAAATCATCATTATTTAGAAATCATGGACATGCAATGAAAACATACTTTGGAAACCTTTTACCTCGTTTATATAAAATAAATGATAAATAGCACTGTGTGGGTTTTATAAAACGTTTATAAAAGTACTTTCCTGAGAATTCCTTGTTTACGGAATCATCGGTCGGACCACTCGGTCTTGGGGTGCCATCATCCACAGTCTTAGATCTCGGTCAAGACCGTAGATTCCTCGATCTAAAAAAGCTAATTTTGGGACGTGACAAACTACCCCTTTTATAAAGAATTTCGACCCGAAATTCGATCCTATGGGTCGTGCTAAAAATTGTGATTTTGAAAACAGTTTCATGTCATACAAAATATCATTTAAAATAATTTACAGACATGAAGGCCTTGGAGGTGCATCTGCAAGAGCATATGTGTGAAAGTGCTAAGGTTCGGAACCGTTGCTCTGATACCAAGTTGTTACGGCATAAATTTCTACTTTCATGCACCTAAATTAACGTGATTTCAAACATAAATGCGGAAGTTCTAGGGTGCCTATTGGACACGATCATTGAAATAGTTCCAATAAAAGTCGGTCCTACGGTCTCGGTCCCTCCTCCCACACACATCTCCGGCACCACGCTTCCGCTCCAACTCTTCCTTCGCCTGTCATTAAATCCGTTGGCTTAGTTCCTACACCACACTAGCATAGTGAGTCTAAGGACCCAGCAAGCATTTTAAGAAGATATTTTACTACATTGCATCCATGTGGCTTTTAAGGGAATATCCTCATGTACAGTTACATTTGAGCCGTATTTGACCCTACATCATTTAGAGTTGATCTTGAAGGCTAGGAGTCTGTTTGAGCCGTATTTGGTTAGGCACAATTAGGAGTCCAGCCTTAAAAGCCCTTAACCTGTTTTGGACCGTCTTTTGGTTGGGCAGCAATAAATAGAGCTCACGCTAAATACTCTAGTCCCATAAATAATCAGCCAAGACATTTAGGATCGGACTACCGGAGCTCATTCCGGTAGCCATCCTCCTATAAAAATCCGTCAATTCCACTAAATCCATACCCCTTCATAAAATCATCATTCTTTAGAAATCATGGACATGCAATGAAAACATACTTTGGAAACCTTTTACCTCGTTTATATAAAATAAATGATAAATAGCACTGTGTGGGTTTTATAAAACGTTTATAAAAGTACTTGCCTAAAAATTCCTTGTTTGGGGAATCTTCGGTCGGACCACTCGGTCTTGAGGTGCCATCATCCACGGTCTTAGATCTCGGTAAAGACCGCAGATTCTTCGGTCTAGAAAAGCTAAATTTGGGACGTGACAAACTACCTCTCTTATAAAGAATTTCGACCCGAAATTCGATCCTATGGGTCGTGCTAAAAATTGTGATTTTGAAAACAGTTTCATGTCATGCAAAATATCATTTAAAATAATTTACAGACATGAAGGCCTTGGAGGTGCATCTGCAGGAGAATATGTGTGAAAGTGCTAAGGATCGGAACCGTTGCTCTGATACCAAGTTGTTACGCCCTAAATTCCTACTTTCATGTACCTAAATCAACGTGATTTCAAACATAAATGCGGAAGTTCTAGGGTGCCTGTTGGACACGGTCATTGAAATAGTTCCAATAAAAGTCGGTCCTACGGTCTCGGTCCCTCCTCCCACACACAACTCCGGCATCACGCTTCCGCTCCAACTCTTCCTTCGCCTGTCATTAAATCCGTTGGTTTGGTTCCTACACCACACAAGCATAGTGAGTCTAAGGACCCAGCAAGCATTTTAAGAAGATATTTTACTACATTGCATCCATGAGGCTTTTAAGGGAATATTATCATGTACAGTTACATCTGAGCCGTATTTGACCCTACACCATTTAGAGCTGATCCTGAAGGCTAGGAGTCTGTTTGAGCCGTATTTGGTTAGGCACAATTAGGAGTCCAACCCTAAAATCCCTTAACCTGTTTTAGACCGTCTTTTGGTTGGGCAGTAGTAAATAGAGCTCACGCTAAATACTCTGGTCCCATAAATAATCAGCCAAGACATTTTGGATCGGACTACCGGAGCTCATGCCGGTAGCCATCCTCCTATAAACATCCGTCAATTCCACTGAATCCATATCCCTTCATAAAATCATCATTCTTTAGAAATCATGGACATGCAATGAAAACATACTTTGGAAACCTTTTACCTCGTTTAAATAAAATAAATGATAAATAGCACTGTGTGGGTTTTATAAAACGTTTATAAAAGTACTTGCTTGAGAATTCCTTGTTTGCGGAATCATCGGTCGGACCACTCGGTCTTGGGGTGCCATCATCCACGGTCTTAGATCTCGGTCAAGACCGTAGATTCCTCGGTCTAGAAAAGCTAATTTTGGGACGTGACAAACTACCCCTCTTATAAAGAATTTCGACCCGAAATTCGATCCTATGGGTCGTGCTAAAAATTGTGATTTTGAAAACAGTTTCATGTCATGCAAAATATCATTTAAAATAATTTCCAGACATGAAGACCTTGGAGGTGCAACTGCAGAAGCATATGTGTGAAAGTGCTAAGGTTGGAACCGTTGCTCTGATACCAAGTTGTTACGCCCTAAATTCTTACTTTCATGCACCTAAATCAACGTGATTTCAAACATAAATGCGGAAGTTCTAGGGTGCCTGTTGGACACGATCATTGAAATAGTTCCAATAAAAGTCGGTCCTACGGTTTCGGTCCCTCCTCCCACACACATCTCCGGCACCACGCTTCCGCTCCAACTCTTCCTTCGCCTGTCATTAAATACGTTGGCTTGGCTCCTACACCACACAAGCATAGTGAGTCTAAGGACCCAGCAAGCATTTTAAGAAGATATTTTACTGCATTGCATCCATGAGGCTTTTAAGGGAATATCATCATGTATAGTTACATCTGAGCCGTATTTGACCCTACACCATTTAGAGCTGATCCTGAAGGCTAGGAGTCTGTTTGAGCCGTATTTGGTTAGGCACAATTAGGAGTCCAGCCCTAAAAGCCCTTAACCTGTTTTAGACCGTCTTTTAGTTGGGCAGTAGTAAATAGAGCTCACGCTAAATACTCTGGTCCCATAAATAATCAACCAAGACATTTGGGATCGGACTACCGGAGCTCATGCCGGTAGCCATCCTCCTATAAATATCCGTCAATTCCACTGTATCCATATCCCTTCAAAAAATCATCATTCTTTAGAAATCATGGACATGCAATGAAAACATACTTTGGAAACCTTTTACCTCGTTTATATAAAATAAATGATAAATAACATTGTGTGGGTTTATAAAGCGTTTATAAAAGTACTTGCCTAAGAATTCCTTGTTTGCGGAATCATCGGTCGGACCACTCGGTCTTGGGATGCCATCATCCACGGTCTTAGATCTCGGTCAAGACCGCAGATTCCTCGGTCTAGAAAAGCTAATTTTGGGACGTGACAAACTACCCCTCTTATAAAGAATTTCGACCCGAAATTCGATCCTATGGGTCGTGCTAAAAATTGTGATTTTGAAAACAGTTTCATGTCATGAAAAATATCATTTAAAATAATTTACAGACATGAAGGCCTTGGAGGTGCATCTGCAGGAGCATATGTGTGAAAGTGCTAAGGTTCGGAACCGTTGCTCGAATACCAAGTTGTTACGTTCTAAATTCCTACTTTCATGCACCTAAATCAACGTGATTTCGAACATAAATGCGGAAGTTCTAGGGTGCCTATTGGACACGATCATTGAAATAGTTCCAATAAAAGTCGGTCCTACGGTCTCGGTCCCTCCTCCCACACACATCTCCGGCACCACGCTTCCGCTCCAACTCTTCCTTCGCTTGTCATTAAATCCGTTGGCTGGGTTCCTACACCACACAAGCATAGTGAGTCTAAGGATCCAACAAGCATTTTAAGAAGATATTTTACTGCATTGCATCCGTGAGGCTTTTAAAGGAATATCATCATGTACAGTTACATCTGAGCCGTTTTTGACCCTACACCATTCAGAGCTGATCCTGAAGGCTAGGAGTCTGTTTGAGCCGTATTTAGTTAGGCATAATTAGGAGTCCATCCCTAAAAGCCCTTAACCTGTTTTTGACTGTCTTTTGGTTGGGCAGCAGTAAATAGAGCTCACGCTAAATACTCTGGTCCCATAAATAATCAGCCAAGACATTTGGGATCGGACTACCGGAGCTCATGCCGGTAGCCATCCTCCTTGAAACATCCGTCAATTCCACTGAATCCATATCCCTTCATAAAATCATCATTCTTTAGAAATCATGGACATGCAATGAAAACATACTTTGGAAACCTTTTACCTCGTTTATATAAAATACATGATAAATAGCACTGTGTGGGTTTTATAAAGCGTTTATAAAAGTACTTGCTTGAGAATTCCTTGTTTGCGGAATCATCGGTCGGACCACTCGGTCTTGGGGTGCCATCATCCACGGTCTTAGATCTCGGTCAAGACTGCAGATTCCTCGGTCTAGAAAAGCTAATATTGGGACGTGACATATGGGCTTTTACATTTGTTATCTTCAACTTAAATTTATGTATTCTTGTCTTCCTTATCTTTAGCTTCAGCTTTAGACGCCACATCAGTTTTGAAATTTTCTTGATTGGCTATAGAATTCTCTATTTTAGTTTTGAAATTCTGGGTGTTTTCCACTTAAATTTTCTCAACAATAACTTGAGGTTCATCTTCCATATTCATCATAATCCTTTGCATTACAGAAAAATTTATTTTCCTCTTCATCTTGATTTCTTTTACTTTCTTTATTTTGTTGCTTTCCTTTTTCTCAAAATTATTCTTGCTTTCTTCCACTGCATTTTCCTCATTATTGTCTTTTTTATCACTATCATTGACTTTCAAAATATGATCTTCCATTCTTATTTCTTATGTTTCATTTTCCTGCTTTTTTGCTTCCTGAGCTTTCTTGATTTTTTGTTCTTCCTCAATTGATTTTGCACATTTAGTACTAACTTGTTGGAAAGTATTGCAGAAATTCAACCTGTTTGGACTCCATTCATATGAGATTTTCCATGACTGTGGGTTTTCCTTTCTTATCAACAATTGTCATTTTCTTTGGCATTGTATTTTGAGGATGCACTTCAATGGTTTCTGACTCTGTAATTGGGTCATATATAATGGTTTCTTCTATAGACTAGCAAAGTGACTTAGAGCTTCTATATTATACATGTGTGCTGGGATGTTCCTAAGTTTGAACCATATTTGGGTTGTTTCCTTTAGCTTGCTTAGAAGGCTCAATTATTCAGACCATCTTTTCAACTTCATACCGTTGGATCCAATATAAGTATGCCCATTTTTCAGAATATTATCCTAGTTCGTTCCCTTTTTGAATTGTAGAAAATAGAGATCATGGATGTTTGCAGAAACCTTCTCCAGACCCTTCTGCTCTCATTGTTTCATTAGTGATTCTTTAGTGTCTGGGAAAGATACACGGTTCTTTCCTATGTAGTTCACAACAACTACATTCTCCCATTCTTTGACGCATTTTTCCTCTACTTCAGTGGGCAATTTAAATTCAAAAGGAGAGTTGAGAATCTAAACTTTTATTTTAAACTCACCCAAGTAGATTTGACATTTGTATGCATGATCTTTTGCTTTCTTTTCTGCATTATTTTTCCAGACTTCATTTACCTTCTAGTTGAAATTTCTTCTAATAATATAGATCTTTGATTTTGGGGACTTCATTAGCTCTCTCGTTGTTTTTACTGACCAGTTTACTATCTTTTCGTATTCTTCTTTCTTCAGTAGATTCCAATCTTGAAGATAATATATATTCAATTGGACGGTTGTTTGCTGTATTTTCTCTTTGGTGAGCACAATCTTTCCTTTGTTTGCATACATCAGTAGCTTTGTGATCTGATTTTTATGTCCAAAGATGTTTGTTCTTTCATTATACTCAACCTTCCATATTCTTTCATTTTTTTTCCTTGTTTTCCTGCTACACTTTCTTTAGAATTTATATCATTAATTGGTTCTTTACTTTTACTGCATTCCTGTTTTTAATGGATAATTTCTTTAGTAATCTTAACAATTTCTTTTTCAGCTACCTCCCTTAAACCTTCCATCACAAATTCTCTGACTTCCTTGTTCTTATTTTTTTTCATTATTCTCATTTTGATGAATAGCAGAACACAACAACAAAACAGAGCAATAACAGAATAGGGTACACTAGAAACCCTAACTATTACAGAATATGGTAAACTAGAAACCTTAACTTTCTAACTAAGCTTCACAAATGAATGAATGACCTACTTATTAGATTTGATACCGTGTCATTCATGCTGATTGTGTCGATTGTGCTGATCGTGTCAATTGTGCAGATGTTCTTGATTTGACAAGCGACTTTAAGCGACTAGCAACTATGACCTTGATACCGTGTCGATCGTGTTGTTCTTTCCGTTTGTGCTGATCGTGCAGATCGTGTCGTTCATGCTGATCGTGCAGATCGTGCCATGAAATCTACGGAGTTTTCCTCATTCCTCCCTTATAAATATAGAGTTTGTATCATTTGATTAATCTTCTTTTTTTCAAGATACTATTTAAGAGATAATATTTTATAATTTAGTTAAGGAGTTTTATTAATCTAAATTTTCCATGACCTACTTTCAAATTTGTTGGACTAGGTTCGTCTTAGAAAAAATAGATTTTTAAAAAATTGGTTATAAATAGTTATTTACATGCTCAACTATAATATCAAACCCTACCAATGATAGGTAAAATGTGTTATAAAGTACTATCATATCATTCATCCCGTATGAAATTATCCCCTCTCTTATCTTCGATCAAATTACTTCGTTCTTTCTGTAATGAAAAATTCTCTAACGAAAACTAACCTTATATAAAAAGGTTTCCAATTTTATAATTACAATTAGAAAGATATAAAAATAAAAAATATATTTAATAAAAAAATTTAGAAGTTTAATAACAATCTTTTTTTTCAATTATCATTCAAAAGATAAATTAAGTTTTAAGCCAATTTATTTTATTTATATTTATTCATGTTCTTAAGTTGAAATCGGATATTAACTATTGAATTATGTTAGTTTTATTTTTATTTAATGAATTCTCATTTCGATTTTTATGAAGTTCGTAAAATGAAGAGTAATGTTATCTTCCTTCGATTATGAATTTGTTTTTATTATTGTATAACAATAATACACAAAATAAAATGTTTTTTTTAATTCAACACCAAATTTGATGAACGCGGAACATTTAAACAATAGAAGTTCAACTTTTTAACTAACTAATATATATAATTATATTGATGCTTAATTTTTAAAGTGTCCGGATTGCCGGGTCAAGAGTTGTGGTTAATTTGGATATATATGTGAGAGTAAATGGATATTTGGGTTGGATTGTGTGTTGACCCGTCCATAAACTTAAAACGGTTAAAAATAAAATTAAAAATGCAACAACCCTTTAACAAGTCTGATTGAAATGTGATTTGCCGAAGGATAATAGGTTGGTGTCAATTGGAAGTGATTAAAAAAATATGAATCAAATATTTGATTGACCAAAGTGTGAAGTTACGAAAATAAATATTAAAAAATATGAATCAAATATTTGATTGACCAAAGTAAAAGTGTAAGGTTACGAAATGAGAGATTCAAAAAAATATGGTATGAAATTTGTGAGAAGATAAGTTGTTTTACCGAATTGAATAAAATATGGAATGAGAGTGTTATATTTTTTTAATATATTATTCGTGATTTATTAAAATATTGAATACATATCATTATTTTTTGATTAACTTTTTTTATTTATATTTTTATCCGTGTGAATCGCACGGGAATCTTTCTAATTTTCAATAGATTATATAGATTAGAAAAATTAAGAAAATATAATATCTTTTCTAATTATTTTTTACCATTAATAATATAAATTTATAAATATATATTTATAAATATTCTCTCATATAATTCAATATTTATCAAATTTTATATATAATAAAAAAATGATTAGGGGAGTGAATTTGGGTTAAGGGTGTACCCTAATTGGTTAAAAAATATAATAATTTCTCTATTTTCTCTCTTTCATATCTCATTTATTTCTCAATATATCATTTTTTAAATCATATTAAAACTAAACATGTATTCTTGATCTCGATAATTTAAAAATTAACACCATTTTATAACAAAATAATTTTGTATAAAAACTCATTTTATCGATATTGTTAGATAAATTCATATCGGTTCAAATAAACCTAACTTAAACAAACTTCCCATGCAGGAACAAGAAACCGGACCGGATGAATAAGAGAACCAACTGAAGAAACCGAACCGGTCAAGTTACCATACCGATCAAGAGTATTCGGAGCATGACCAAACAAAGGAAGGATCGGCCAAAGCTCAAAACCGGAACCATCAAACAGCCGATCAATCCACAAGACAAGTATAACCGGAAGAAGTCCGGTTACTTACTTCACTATCAAAAGACATTCGGCCAAGTCAAGTGGCCGACCTGTACAAGAAGACACTTTGGGTATCTGTTGAGAATGATAC
Source organism: Impatiens glandulifera (assembly GCF_907164915.1). Classification (NCBI taxonomy): domain Eukaryota; kingdom Viridiplantae; phylum Streptophyta; class Magnoliopsida; order Ericales; family Balsaminaceae; genus Impatiens; species Impatiens glandulifera. Next base: position 27,583,993 of record NC_061867.1, read on the forward strand.
CAAAGGAACAGACTGAATACTTCCATATCCATGCAAGTCTGAGGAAAGACTGTAGGCTGCAGAAAACAGTACTACCGGATCCTTCTACTTCAGGATAAGCCAGAAAGGAAATCTTCAAAGTACAGACAACTGTCCAAACAGACAGTGCCTACATTGAGTAAAAGACAAACCCAGCAGGTTTGCCTTACAGACCGGCAGGTCTGAAACAGGATACCAGGTCTGAGATTGACCGTCAGGTCTGAGGAGACGACCAGCAGGTCTGAGACACTGAATCACTGCACCTCTGATCAGCCAATCAGATTCAAGGCTTTGAAATATGACCGTTGGCATATCTCACCTATAAAAGGAGGCAGTTGCAGAAGAGTAAATGCGGGACATACATTGGGATAACAAGAGCTAAAAGCATTTACTACAATAATATTGTGATGTTCTAGAAAGCCTAAGTGTTGAACGTTAAAGTGTGTTCTACAATTTCGGTGTAAATTGTAAGAGTGTTATCGAGCAGAGAATAAGTCTCGATCGGATTGTACTTGTATTCCTTAGTGAATATCCTTCTCGCGGTTTCGAGAGGAAGGGGTGACGTAGGAGTTTTATCTCCGAACATCCATAAAATCTTTTGTGTTATTTACTTTCTGTTGGCTTCATTACATAACCGACTAACTTAACCATACCGCTCCAAACCGAATCTCTACTAATCACACCGAACATCCAGATTGCCAAAACCGACTCACCATCTCCAAATTTCCATCATCCGAAACCGACTCCGCCTATCATACACGTGTACCGCTTCAACTTGAAAGCAAACCTCTTCCGCGCTTGAACCTGGTTCAAGGGTTTGTGACAGGTTGTGTAGTATTGAAACCCCGGTGTTAATCTCTAATCGGATTAATCACCACCCTACGAGTGAGAACCGCTAACCGGTCCAACCCCCTGTTCACCAGCGGCGACCTAGATCCTAACAATTGGTATCAGAGCAGTTAGTTTCAATACTCAAGCAAACATGTATCAGGATAGGCCTCCAATGCTAGAAGGTGATGACTTTGCCAACTGGAAGGCACGCATGCACCTGCATCTAGTCACCTTGGATGATGAAATGGAATCCGTTCTAACCGAAGGACCGATAGTCATTGATAAAGACAGAAAAGAATGGACAGCTGAAGACAGGAGAAGGAACAATCTCGACAACCACGCAAGAAACCGGATCTCCAACAGCGTAGACAGAAACACATACTGCAAGATCAGAGACTGCAAAACTGCGAAGGAGACATGGAACACGGTCATCCAGATCTTTGAAGGAAATGAAAGAACAAGGGAGAACAAAATAATGATGGCTACACAGAAGTTCGAAAGCATCAAAATGAAACCAGGAGAAACTATGAAGGAATACAGTGACCGGTTCACTGGTGTGTTAGATGAATTAGCAACTCTGGGCAAAAAGTTTGAGAACAAAGAGGTAGTTATGAAGGCTTTGAGATCTCTTCCAAGCGCCTGGGATATAAAGACAATGGTAATGAGGGAATCAAAGAGCCTACGTAAGATGAAACTATACGATGTATTCGAAGATCTCAAGGCATACGAGTTTGAAATGAAATCTAGAACCGAAGAGGAAGTCTCGGCCTCAACATCAACCAGAGCACTAATCACATCTACAGAACCGACTGTACCTGTTCCTGTACCTACACCTGCACCGATACCGGTTCCTGCACCCGCACCTATCAGAACAGCCGAACAGTTTACTGAGGACGCCATGGCAATGCTCGCACAGAAGTTTGGGAGGTTCATGAAAAGGAGTCAACCGACAAACAACTACTATGGTGACAAATCCAATGTAAGATGCTACAACTGTAACTGTATGGGACATTTTAAGTGGGAATGCAGGAAACCAAGGAGGGATACCCAGAAACCGGACTATCAAAATGACAAATAATTATCAACAAGCCGGTGAGGGAAGTGAGGTGCCGAAAGCACTGATAGCCGACGATGGAGGAAGTTTGTGGGCTCGCAGTGACAGTGACGATGAACTCACGTGCCTCATGGCCAATGAGGAACAGGTATTCGATTCTCCTTATGATGAATTTACTAAAGATGAGTTATATGAAGCATTGAATGACATGGTAGAAGAATATAAGAACCTACTGACCATGTTACCTAAACACCTTAACATCAAGACCGATCCCATAGTACCTATCCCAATAGAACCAGAGGTACCTATCATCACCGAACCGAAAGTCATACAACCTGATGATACCCACACCCTAGAAACCGAGTTAGATCCTAAGATAGAACAACCTAGTGAACCGACTAGAGAACTAACCGAGGAAGAAAATGCCCGATTTCAATATACGATGGCCGCCTATAAAAGATCTAGCGATATAGTAAATGATATGAATAAACACTATAGGCATCCTCGTTGTAAGCGTGGTCTAGGATACACAGGGAATAGCTCCAAAGACCGAAAAACCTCAGAGAAAGCCAGACTTACAAAAGGAAACCTCCCCTTTATAAAATTCCTTAAGAGTACCTGGACAGCTGAAGAAGAGGAAACCGCATATTATAGGGAAGAAAAGCTAAAATACGATTATGTTGGCCCAACCGATTCATGGCTTGACCTTGAGAAAAGAAGAGCCGAAATCCTCAAATATAAGAAAGATTTTCCTGAGCCGCGTAGGTCAAACTACAGATCACCGAACCAAAGACGAACACCATTTAGGACATCCGATGGAAAACCGAAATACACCAGACCAAGTGTCAAAAGGACAGTTAAAACCCTAGCAAAGAAAACTGTCCGGTTCATCAAAGTTTGGGTACCCAAGGGACTAATAACATGTGGACCCAAGTAAATATGGGTACCAAACAGTTGTAAATATGTACATTTTGCAGGATCCAAAGAAACGGCTAGGAAATTCCGAATGGTTCTTGGACAGCGGTTGCTCCAGGCACATGACCGGAAACAGCAATTTGCTGATCGACATCAGATCAGTAACCGGTGCTCCAATTACCTTCGGTGACAACTCAAAGGGTAAAACTGTGGGCAAGGGTAAGATTGTCCATGGTAATCTAACTATTGATAATGTACTTTTAGTTGAAAACCTACGTTTTAATCTACTTAGTATCAGTCAGATGTGTGATGCCGGATACACGGTAGAATTTCTTAAACATGCATGCTTAGTTAAGGATTCTCAAGGTATTGTATTACTAACCGGAAATAGGATAGGAAACATTTATAAGGTAGACTGGAAGACAAGAATAGAATATCCTATATGCATGATAGCTAAGACCGATCAAACCTGGCTATGGCACAAGAGACTAAATCATCTAAACATGAAAACCTTAAACTACATTCGCGGTAAAAAGCTAGTTGAAGGTATTCCTGATATAGTATTTAACCAGGATAAGGTCTGTTCAGCATGCCAGATGGGTAAACAAACTAGGTCATCTTTTAAGAGTAAAGGAAATATTCAATCTAGCCGATGCCTAGATCTTCTTCACATGGATCTATTTGGACCGATTCAGGTCATTAGTCTAGGCGGTATGCTGTACACCATGGTAGTTATTGATGATTATTCTAGATATACATGGGTGATATTTCTACCATCTAAACGTGAAACTGTATCAAACCTGATCACACTTCTTAAGCGGTTGCAAAATGAAAAATCAACTCGTATCAACAGCATTCGAAGTGATCGAGGTACCGAATTTACTAACAGTACATTAACTGCATATCTTGATGAATCCGGCATTAGACACGAGTTGTCTAGTGCTAGGACTCCTCAACAAAATGGCCTGGCCGAGAGAAGAAACCGGACTCTCAAGGAAGCCGCACGGTCTATGATAGCCGACTTCGGCATTGCTCAGAAATTCTGGGCTGAGGCTATCAACACTGCATGCCATACACAAAACCGGTCTTTAATAAACAGATTTCACAACAAAACACCGTATGAGGTTTATTTTAACAGAGTTCCTAAACTCAAGTACCTCAGGATTTTCGGCTGTAAATGTTATATTCATATAAATGGTAAAACCCAACTCACTGCTTTTGATGCAAAGACCGATACCGGCATCATGCTTGGATACTCGGCAGTAAGTAAAGCATATAGAGTATATAATAATAGAACTGCAACCATGGAGGAAACAATTCACGTTGTTTTCGATGAATCGGTTGAAAGCAACACTGCTTCATGCTTTGATCTACACAACAGATTTGAAAATAATGATATTCATTCTGACAGTGAAGATGAGACTCCGGTCTTCAGGCGGTTTGTCCATGACCTAATGGGTAATATCGATACCCAGCCGGATCAAGCTGTTCCACAACAGGAAGCTGACACTTCGGTCCAATCCGAGGGAGTCGGTCGGTCTGACAATCTCGGTCAACCTACCGACATGTCTAGCCTTGATCAAGTTACCGGTAATTTGGTAGACACCCCTGAACTGAATCTCAGAAGAAATAGTAAACATCCTCCTGAGCAAATTATAGGTGACCCTTCAGAACCTGTTCGAACTAGGAGTCAACTTCTGGAAGGATATTTTAACTCTGCTTTTATATCCCAGATTGAACCGAAAAGAATAGATGAAGCATTGTCAGATCTGGATTGGATCTTGGGAATGCAAGAAGAGCTAAACCAGTTCGAGAGTAGTAAAGTCTGGTACTTAGTTCCCAGACCGAAAGATAAATCGGTCATAGGAACAAGATGGGTATTCAGAAACAAACTCAATGAGGACGGTTTGGTCACGAGGAACAAAGCCAGATTAGTGGCTCAAGGCTACAAACAGGAAGAAGGCATTGATTTTGAAGAGTCATTTGCTCCTGTAGCCAGGATTGAAGCCATTAGGATTTTTCTTGCATTTGCTGCTTTCAAAAATTTCAAAGTCTTTCAAATGGATGTTAAAAGTGCATTTCTGAACGGTGATATACGTGAAGAAGTGTACGTTGAACAGCCACCCGGTTTCAAAAATGCTGCATTTCCAAACCATGTATACCGGCTGAACAAAGCTTTATACGGTCTAAAGCAAGCACCTAGAGCCTGGTATGATACGCTAACCGCATTTTTATTAGAGCATGATTTCACCATCGGTTCGGTGGATAAAACCTTGTTTAAGTTTGAAAAGAAGGAACATATCCTACTTGTTCAAATTTATGTAGATGATATCATTTTCGGTTCCACTGATCCAAAACTTTGTGACAAGTTTTCAAAAATGATGACTGACAAGTTTGAAATGAGTATGATGGGAGAATTAAGCTTCTTCCTAGGTCTTCAGGTTAAACAACTCAAGGAAGGAACATTCATCAGCCAACCTAAATACACCAAGGAGCTTCTGAAGAAATTCGGTATGGACACATGCTCCTCGGCGGCCACCCCAATGAGTTCATCCGTTAAATTGGATAGAGATGATGAAGGTCAATCGGTAGATCAGATTGCATACCGAGGCATGATCGGTTCCCTGCTGTACCTGACAGCAAGTAGACCGGACATCCTGTTTGCAGTTGGTGTGTGTGGGAGATTCCAAGCAAATCCAAAGCAATCCCATTACACAGCCGCAAAGAGGATACTGAAGTATCTAAAGGGCACTCCTGATGTCAGTCTGTGGTACCCAAAAGACTCATCATTTAATCTGACAAGCTATTCAGACGCAGATTATGCAGGGTGCAAGATCGACAGAAAGAGCATCAGTGGAACATGTCAGTTCCTAGGTGACCGACTGGTGTCATGGCACAGCAAGAAGCAGACATCGGTGGCAACATCAACCGTAGAGGCTGAATACTTGGCGGCCGGAAGTTGCTGTTCTCAACTCCTCTGGATCCAACAGCAGCTGAAGGACTTCGGTATTACAGCCGAAGAGTCCCCGATTTTCTGTGACAACACAAGTGCTATTGCGATCACCTACAATCCGATTCTCCACTCCAGAACCAAGCACATCGACATCAGACATCACTTCATCAGAGAGCATGTCACGCTGAAGCATATCCGGCTGGAATACGTACCAACCGATCAACAAGTAGCTGATATCTTCACGAAGCCGCTGCAGGAAGCTAAGTTTTCTCAATTTAGACTTACTCTCGGCTTAACCGACATCAGCCAAATCCTTCCAAAGGATAATTAAAGGGAATCAGTTCAGACAGACAAACCGATAATTCTTCCTAAGAAGTTGAACTTTGAATCTTCGGGGTGTTTGCGGAAGAACCGCCCAGTCTATCAGAAAAAGTAAACCGACCGGCTACTTGGTGCTTGCACCAAATAACCGCATCGGGATGAACAAATGATGTCTGACCGGCTCGGAAGCACGCTACCCCAGATTATTTGAATTTCAAACAGAAGAGGAATAGTTATCAGAGGTTAACGGTATCTGTTCTGCATCATTGCCTTTTCAGAGTAAACCTGGTCGCGCCTAAAAAGACGTGAAGATCTTTTGATATCTTTCACAGTCCAGGCCTATGACCGACACCTAGACCTGCAAAACTGCCTATTTCATGCAAAGTTTCTTATCCTGCGGTTAATACATATCATCTCATTTAATGCCCGGACAATAGGTTAGCCCCAAAACCAGTATTTAAAGGAAGCACTCACTCACCAAAACACTCACAAACAAAACACTATCTCTATCACTAAGGCAAAAATGTCTCTCTTCCCAAACATTCTCCAAGTCGACTTTGAATCTTGCTCCGATACCGATCATTATGAGGTGTATCGGATGATCAAACAACTGGAAGATACCGGCCTCCAGCATTTTCTGGATGCCAGGCAAACAATCTACCCTGAATCAGTGTTGGAATTTTACTACAACGCCAGGGTATACCGGGGAACACCCCACTTCGATACCCACATCCAATCAAAGGTTGGGGGTATTCTCTTTGATTTCACCGAGCAGGACTTCGGTCGATGCTTCGATCTGCCCAAACAAGGGCTAACAGACCTAAACCCTCCGGCCGATATTAAGGCCGAGGTCTCTCTCTCCCTTGCCCGGTCAGATGAGCCTGTTGACGACCATGGCTCTAAATCTCTTTTGAGGGCTGAGTATCAGCTTCTCAATGACATAATAGGAAGAGGCATCTTTGGAAAAGATGTCACCAATACATACTGCGCAGCAACGTTCAACATTATGGCGGCCATCATCACCAGAACGCCAGTCAACTGGTCTAGGGTACTTTTTGACGTCCTTATTTGGATAATCGGCACCCGGTCAGTGGCCTTTGTTCCCCAGATAAGTCGACTTTTTGAGGAACTTGGAGTTCCAACATGTCCCGGCGAAGGTTTGAACCACGGTCAGGTGTTCACCAGAGAAGTCATCGACTCATTCTACGATCGGTTTGAAAGAGAATGGAGGAGGAGAAACTTCAACCCCCCTCGTAATGCTAATTCCCGTGCTCGCTAAGTCACTCCTTCCTGCATCCGGTCATTTTGCAGCATGTACCGGACGCATCCTTAACCAATTCCAATCTGATCATATCGGCTTCACTCATATCTCCTTCGGCTTTATTTGTGCCTTTTCTTGACTTCATCATTTATGTATGTCATTTTCGGTATTGTCCTTACCATTTTCGGTTTCTATCTAATCAATGTCAGTTATGTGTTAAATGCATTTAATGAGATAATCCCATTTAATGATATAACTCCCAACCACCTACATATTTAATTTCCAACTAATCTGGTCACTTCCCAACTAATATTTACCTCGAGCCTTGCAATCTGCCGCTTCCCTATGCATCATTAAAAGGGAAAGATTCTCTTCCTTAATAAAACAAAACTGACCATCAATGCACAGATTTTCCCTCCAAAACCGATCCTATATAAGGAGCCAATCTCTCTTCATTTTATCACATCCAAAAGTACAAAACACTTGTATTCATCTTGAACATCTCTTGAATCTCTCTCTCTATACCATAATCATGCCAAGCCGAACTTTGGGAAACTTTCTAAGTGTCGACTTCAGTTCATGTATGGCAGAATGGGATTATGACCATCCAAAGAAACACATGTTCGAAAGCCTTATTGTTACCGGTCTTCAATCCTTCCTTGACGAATCCGGTCCCATACTGACTGAGGATGTCAAGGAATTCTTCAGAAATGCCTGCAACTGGGGCGATCGCATTGTCACCCCTGTAAGGAATCATACCTTCCGGCTTGATGAAGCCGAATTTGCCACCCTCTTCAATCTGCCCAAAGAAGGGTTCTCTGATTTTCCGGCCATGGAGGGAACTGATGAATACTACTATGGGTTCCGCTGTTCTGCAACCTTTGACCCGGCGGAAACCCATGGGTTAAAAACCCGTCTCGGTCGTAGTACTCAGTTACTTCTTGAAATTGTCACTCGATCAATTCTGTGCCAATCTCAAAATCAGCGGTATTCAAAGAATACCTACAACATCATGACCCACATCTACAACCACACGCCCATTAATTGGGCAGCGGTTCTCTTTCAAATCTTGAGGAAAATGGTGCGGACCAAGAAGGGTCTCGGCTTTGCACCTCACATCAGCAAGCTCATTCTCAAGTACCAGCCAGATTTTGGACCGGGCACACCGGCATCCCCCTCAAACATTCTTGATAAAGATGCGGTGGTGGAAAAGTATTCCAGAATGGTGCTTACTGCTTAAATGTCTTTGCTTAAATATCTTTCTTTCATCCTATCGGTTTCCATTCTAATAAAAATATCGTTTCAGTTTTAAAGATCGTTTCTCTTTATTCTTTGCATCTATCTAAATAACCGGCTTAACCTCGTTCTTATCCGGTATCATAAAGTCTACTTAAAACTGTTAAACGCCGATAAATCAAAATATCTTAATAAAACTAGAAACCGATCCATCATTCGGACTCAAAGAAATGAAAGCATCACCCATGACATAGGCTAAGTGTTTTGGAGGGAAAATCCCCGCTCAAAATTGCCGCCCACAGTTTTCGGTTTCCCGCCCACGGTTTGGCGTACTCTAACCTTGGAGGGAAAATTCCCGCCCATTCATGATGGGACGGTTGGGTTTCCAAACCGTGACTATAAAAGGGGGCCTTCGGTCATTTCTTTCATTCTCACGCGAATTCACTTTATCTCTCTAACTTTCCTAAAACTTTCTGTAGCCGATTTCTCTCATTTTCAAACTCTTCAACATGGGTCGTGATTCGGCATTGTTCAAACTCTACTCTCAAGTAGATTTCGAGGAAATTCGGCAGAATGGAACAACCGAAGCAAAGGAAGTCATTGACCTGCTGATCAAAACTGGTCTGGGATATTTTCTAGACGGTCCTCACGTAATTTACAGAGAGGCGGTCGAAGAGTTCTTCAAAACCGCAACCATCTCCTACGACAGGATCATCGCAACGGTTTGCGGTTCCCAAATCGAGATCACCGAAGAAGTGGTGGCCGAAAGTTTGCGTCTCCCAACTACCGGCGAGGACGCAACGGCACCAATAGACGATGATACTTTTGAGACGGCTCGCCACCTCTTATCGGCAACCAATAAGCCAATCACGACATCCGGAAGTAAGAACACGCTGAAGCCGGAATATATCCCGGCATGTGACGTTTTCGCCAGGGCGATACTGGCGAGGGGAGGAAACTTCAGCAACCTCACCAGAGACAAAATCAAAATGATATTTCGTCTGTTGGAAGGAAGGGAGGTCAACTGGGCAAGATCTGTATTCAGCAACCTCATGGACATGGTAAGACCGGATTCAGCCAGATCGTGGGGGTATGCCGTGCAACTCGGTAAGATCTTCCTACATTTGAACGTCAACGTCGGTCCCGGTGTTGGGCTAATAAAATGCTGCATCATTCGATCGAGGCAATTCCTTCCAAGAACGCAGTCGGCCTCCAGTTCCACAGGTGGACGAAAGAAGAAAGCCGCACAGAAAGATGCCCCGGCAAAAGCAAAGACCGGAGGAAAGAGGAAAGAAAAGATAACTTTCGAAGACCCACCGCAACAAACAGAGGATGAGGAGTGGGCCTCTGAGGAAACCGACACGGAGTGGACCGAAGATAGAACGGTCCATGAAGACGATAATTCGGCTCGGAGTCCGAACGATGCCGAACGAAGCGCTAATCCTGAGACCACCGAGGGTGAAGACGGGGTTGATGAAGGAGACAATGATGAAGGAAACAATGATGAAGGCCACAACAAGGAAGATGCCGATGAGGCCGAGGCCGAAAGACTTGCCCAGAATATCTTTCAGGGCATAAACAGGCGAGACGAGGACGTCATAGACTTATATCTGGAGTGGCATGAGTACCGGTTCAATACAAAGTATAAAGATATCCTACCGGACCTCCCGCAACAGGGTTGCATCGCAAGATTGGAGGAAGTAGAGGACATGATCTTCAGCCTCACAAAATCCAACACAATTCAGGAGGTACAATGCCGAACTTGCCTCCTAATACCGAGAAGCCATCTTCGGAAACTAAGAAGGCGCATCAGAAAGATTAAGGAAGAATATGCCGAAGGGGGATCGGTGTCTACCGTAGCACCGCGAGTATTGGAAAAGCTTGAAAAGGGCAAACTGGAAATACGTCAGGAAATAGAGCGGCTGGAAGCAATATGCAACCAAAAGCAAGTACCGGTCTATACTGCTCCGGTAATCGAAGAATTTCCAGTTGAATACCCAACACCCTCAAGAGAGGAGGTTGAGACACCAAGGGATGTTGAGGAACCGATATTGGAAGATGAGGAACCGATACCGACTTTGGGAGTTGAGGTTCCAAACTTAGAAGATGCGGTTCCAAACCTGGAAGATGAGGTGCCAAACTTAGAGGATGCGGCAACATTAGAACCTCCTAATGAGAATGCTGCACTGATAGACTCCAGTGCAAGAGCCGATCCTGATCACACCGAACAATCAACTCCTCCTCCACCACCGGAAGTCACCGCCTCAGTTCCCCCTAAGGAATGGATTGATAACCGGCTCCAAGAATTTGAAGCATCCGTTTCGGGGCGGATTGATGACCAACTTAAGAAGTTTGAAATGTCCATATCAGGGCAGCTTGAAGACCGGCTTCAAAAGTTTAAGGCATCAATATCGGAGCAGATTGATGACCGTGTACTTGAACACGAAGTGTCCAAGCTTCAACCGTTCAAGGAATGCTGCAATAAAATATTTGATTCGGCCATGCAGTTCGCCGGTGTGACAAAACAGCTTGTGGATCAACATCAAGCACGCCTAGCAGATCTCAGCACCGGGCTGTGGGAAGAGGCCGGTGAGCGCGAAAAATGTGCTCAGCATACCGCAGCTCTAGAAGGTATAACTTCGGACTTAAATTAGGATTTCGACCGGGTGGACACGACAATTGACCGGGTCTCAGTGCTGGAAAAGACAAATGAGACTCTCGTGGCCGAGGTAAAGGCACTCACCGAACAGATGGCCGAAATTCTGAAAGCTAAGGAAAACGCGGATGCCGCGGCTCTAGAGGCTGATGCCCTAATAGCTAAAAGGGTCCAGGATGAACTAAACGCCGAAGCCAGCAAGGATAAAGAGGCGCCGCGATCGTCTCAGCTGACCGAAGCCGAAGTAGAGGCCGAAAGAATAAGAAGGACCGAGATCTTATATCCAGGGTATGCTGAGAAAGTGGCCAGTCAGGCTGCAGCGGATGCCGAACGACTGGAAAGGGAATCACGAAGGCTGGCGGGCTATGCAACGGAAAACGAGAAAAAGAAGAAGGCGGTCGCCTCCGCTTCAGCACCGACAAAAAGAAAAAGGCCGGCTCCTAAGAAAGTTCGGATAGTCGAGATGCTCAATGAAATATCTGACCCGGTTGCTACGGGTACTTCGCAGCAAACCGACCCAGTCGAAGAACAGCTGCGGTCCCGATCTAAAAGACCACGACCCTCCCAACAGACCAGGCAACCGCAACCGCCACCGCAACCGAAGAAAAAGAAGAGCGCCTACGAATTCACGGACTCGGAATAGGGACTATCCTTCCTTTTCTTATTTGTCTTAGTATTTATACTTTGTCTTTTCCGGCTATCTATAAATATATAAAGTTATTTTTGAATACCGGCCTTATTTTGCATTTCTACATGATTTTGATAATTTTAAATAAAATAATGAAAAAGGGAGAAATTGTTAGATAAAAGATAGAGATTCTTCCAAAACTCTTCCCTCAAAATTTTTCGAAAAATTCTCTAAGTCTTTTTCAAAAAAAAAAAAAAAAAAAAAAAAAAAAAAACGGCCAAACAAAACAACCGGCCTACGGTTGCAAACTTACATGATTTTGATAATTTTAAATAAAATAATCAAAAAGGGAGAAATTGTTAGATAAATTCATATCGGTTCAAATAAACCTAACTTAAACAAACTTCCCATGCAGGAACAAGGAACCGGACCGGATGAATAAGAGAACCAACTGAAGAAACCGAACCGGTCAAGTTACCATACCGATCAAGAGTATTCGGAGCATGACCAAACAAAGGAAGGATCGGCCAAAGCTCAAAACCGGAACCATCAAACAGCCGATCAATCCACAAGACAAGTATAACCGGAAGAAGTCCGGTTACTTACTTCACTATCAAAAGACATTCGGCCAAGTCAAGTGGCCGACCTGTACAAGAAGACACTTTGGGTATCTGTTGAGAATGATACCAAAGGAACAGACTGAATACTTCCATATCCATGCAAGTCTGAGGAAAGACTGTAGGCTGCAGAAAACAGTACTACCGGATCCTTCTACTTCGGGATAAGCCAGAAAGGAAATCTTCAAAGTACAGACAACTGTCCAAACAGACAGTGCCTACATTGAGTAAAAGACAAACCCAGCAGGTTTGCCTTACAGACCGGCAGGTCTGAAACAGGATACCAGGTCTGAGATTGACCGTCAGGTCTGAGGAGACGACCGGCAGGTCTGAGACACTGAATCACTGCACCTCTGATCAGCCAATCAGATTCAAGGCTTTGAAATATGATCGTTGGCATATCTCACCTATAAAAGGAGGCAGTTGCAGAAGAGTAAATGCGGGACATACATTGGGATAACAAGAGCTAAAAGCATTTACTACAATAATATTGTGATGTTCTAGAAAGCCTAAGTGTTGAACGTTAAAGTGTGTTCTACAATTTCGGTGTAAATTGTAAGAGTGTTATCGAGCAGAGAATAAGTCTCGATCGGATTGTACTTGTATTCCTTAGTGAATATCCTTCTCGCGGTTTCGAGAGGAAGGGGTGACGTAGGAGTTTTATCTCCGAACATCCATAAAATCTTTTGTGTTATTTACTTTCTGTTGGCTTCATTACATAACCGACTAACTTAACCATACCGCTCCAAACCGAATCTCTACTAATCACACCGAACATCCAGATTGCCAAAACCGACTCACCATCTCCAAATTTCCATCATCCGAAACCGACTCCGCCTATCATACACGTGTACCGCTTCAACTTGAAAGCAAACCTCTTCCGCTCTTGAACCTGGTTCAAGGGTTTGTGACAGGTTGTGTAGTATTGAAACCCCGGTGTTAATCTCTAATCGGATTAATCACCACCCTACGAGTGAGAACCGCTAACCGGTCCAACCCCCGGTTCACCAGCGGCGACCTAGATCCTAACAGATATCCATAAACTTTTTTTTTATCAATTACACCAATTTATTATCCTATCAAAATTCCATATAAGCCTTCATTTTCCTTTTGTTATTCTTTTCTTAATCTTTCTATAATTTATTTGTGTTTTTCTTCTTTTTACATAAGAAAAAGAGGAAGAAGTGAAGTGAGTGGGAAGTGAATGAAGTAGAGGTAAAAATATCATTTCATTAATATACAAATGATCAACATGTATGACTAATAAATGTTAGTTTAATAAAACAACACTGTCATGTAAAATTTTAAAATGAAGTCATAAGAAATATGTGCGAGTAAGATATCGATAATGATAATCACGAGATGAGATTGTTGTTAACCGAAATGAGAAGATGTCAATAATGATGAGATGTTTGTTCAAAATACTCAAAATTAATTATTAAGATTAGAGGCCAAAGTTTAATTTTAGTGACATAAAAAAAAATGTTGATATTGTGATAATATTTTACATATATATTATATTATATTCTAACAATTATTTTTATTTTTTCAATAAGAAGTCTTGATTGAGACTCATAATCACATTTTAGACAACCTAAATTCTAGATGTATACGATAGAATCTTAAGCGCCCACCTCAATACCAAATTTTTCAGCCCTTAAAACTTAAAAATAATAACCTACAAAATTAGGTTATGATGTACAATTTATATCATATATAATCTAATATAGTTACTAAATTAAACAATAGTGTCTTAAAACACGCAAACTCCATTATCCAAGTTTAATTTATGAATATTTTAATAAAATTGAACTCCACAAGACTCTACATATTAGTGATACTTAATAATTTTAAATTCACAAAATTTTATTGTGTTAAATTTTCACTAGAAATATTTGTATAGCATTTGCTTACTTATTTCTCAACCTTAAATGGACGACGCTAAAGAGAATAAATAATTATTTGTATCAGTTGAATGTATGAGCGTTGCCAATTTAGTATTCATGTCCTTTCGAGGTGATTGTTACAACTAATTCAATTCAATATCTTCTAGATGGACCAAGTTCAAAATAAAAACCAAAATAATATATAATTAACAATAAAAATAAAAAAAATAAAGATGTCTTCTCACAAAATAGATAAACAAATAAAATCAACTATCAAAAATCAAATAAATTAAGAATTTTCTCACAAAATAGATTAACAGAACTATATCGATATATAAACTAGAAAAACACACAACTAAATTATAAAATAATTCTAGAAAAAAAATTCATATTTGTTTTAATGAGTTCCCTTAAGTATTCTCCAAACTTCTGAGTTACGTTTAGCAAGTTATAAGGAACCTGTGAAAATATTATATAAATATTTAGAATAAAAAAAACAAATAAAAAATATTTAAAAACTAACATTTCCTTCATTATTACGTGTGTGAGGAGAAGCACCCACTTCTAGCAATAATTTTACAATTTTAACTTTTCCATATAATGCTGCTTCATGTAAAGGCTATACCAAAAAAAAAAATTATAATATAATTTAAATGTAAAAGAAAATATTTTGTATTAAAAGTTACCGTATCACCGTATGTATTAACTGCTTGTAACATTTTATTTATACCAGCTGAATTATCGGTCTCAATAACAATATCTAACAATAGTTCAACAATTTTGATATTTTCACTCACTGCATTATGCATAGGCTATTCAAAACAAAAAAAAAATAATTGAAGGTTAAAAACATTTATTTAATTTAAAAATATATAATTAATTACCGTTGAGCCATCGCTATCAATTGAGTTTAACATTCTCTTTCTAATATCTCTATCACTGATATTATTGAATATAAATTCAACAATATTAAACAAACCAATATCACAAGCAGTATGGAGAGGAATGCCTCCATCTTTATTTTTAGCCTCCATATTAGCACCCCTTTTAACTAGTAACTGTATTATAAATGAATACATTAGCTTCAATATTCATATTAATTTGTTGAATATATTTAATTATTAATTATTAAAAACTTACCTCAAAAGATTTTCGACTATAACATTTACATGCATAGTGAAGAGCAGTTTCTCCATCTATTGAATATTCGTCTATATTTCCAGTAAAATTATCTATAACAATAAAATTAAATTAAGTTTATTATAAAATTAATATCTTAATAAACTTTATTCTCTAAAACAATATATTCTCATATTAATAAACTTTTACATGAAACTAACAAATATTTGCTTCATTAAAAAAATATCATATATTTTAAAAATTATGTATTCAATTAAAATTTTATAGGTTAGAGTTTTCACAACTGAAATCCAAAAGATGATACAATAAAAGCATATAAAAAAATTTACAACATACTTATGGCGATTTGAAGTCCATTAACATCTCGTTTCTTAATGGCTAGAGCCATATCTTTGAAATGGGGAGCAATATTATTTTCATTAGTCTCTATTGTGTCTTCTTCGTCGCTGCTATTGAAATCATATTCGCTACTACTGAAATCATCTTCCTTGCAGAAAACGTCATGAATAACATTATTAATATATTGGATCAAATGTTGTTTACTATTGGGGATAAGCACCATTATTCTCTATTGAAATTATAAAAGTAGAATATAAACAATGGAAAATAAATAAATAATAAGGTGTATTTATGTGGTATTTATAAAGTTATAAAACAAAATCTATATATAAAAAAGATTTATATATATATTTATTCTTTATAAATGCATATATAATATTTCTAATATAATAAAAATATTATATTTCTCACCATATTTAAAAAAAATTCTCCTTATTTATTTCTAAAAGTAAGTGTTTATATAAATATTCACTTATAAATATAATATATATATATATATATATTCTCAATATTTTTATTTATTTATATAAATATTTGTTTTTTAAGGTGGGTACCGTTGATTTAATAGAAATAATGTTTTAAAATTTTATTAATTAAATGTATGTTAACCAATTTAATAACATCATCTTCATCTTTATCTCCATTTTCATCTTCATCTTCATCTTCATCTTCATCTTCATCTTCATCTTCATCTTCATCTTCATCTTCATCTTCATCTTTACTGTAATATAACTTTTTTTTATATATTTATAAATATTCTCTTTTTATAATTATAATATATATAATATTTCATATATTATAAAACCAATTAACCATAACTAGAAAAAAAAATAAAAAATTATATTATCTTCCCTTATTTATTTCTCAATATATAATATAATTTTATATATATATATATATATATCACCTTCATACATCACCTACCTTATTTGTCAAGAAAGAGAAAATATATATCCACGAAAGAGAAAATATATATTTTAAAAAAATTACAAGAAAGAGAAAAATATTTTCTCTTTTTGACAAATTAGGTAGGTGCTGTATGAAGGGTGTATGAAATATTTTATATAATATTATATGAAATATTATAATTATATAGCACGTATCTAATTTTATATGAAATATTATATGAAATATTTCATACACCCTTCATACATCACCTACCTCATTTTCAAGAAACAGAAAATATATATCTTAACAAAAACAAGAAAGAGAAAAATATTTTCTCTTTCTTGACAAATTAGGTAGGTGATGTATGAAAGGTGTATGAAGTGTTATATAAGGGTGCTGTATATATATCTTTCCTCTCTATATATATTATCTCCCCTAATTTGTTTCTCAAAATAATACAATAATATATATATATATATATAATAAAAATATATCTTTTATATACCTATTTCATTTTTTTTCTTTATTATGAAACTTTTATAAATTAATTTATATTATTATCTAATAAATTACTTAAAATAAAGAAATTTAAAAAAAAATATAATATCTTGTCTAATTGATTTTAGAATATATATAATATATATATATATATATATATATATATATTATCACTCATTATATATAATAAACAATTTAAAATATGTTTTATATTCTCATTTATTTCTAAATATATTATATTATAATTCTATATTTATAACATTTTATATATATTAAAAAATGCCAGAATTACAAATTGAAAATTATAAATTTAGACTTCTTATTGAGTGTCAATTGCAATTTCGGACCTTCTATTTAAAACCACACAGATTGGGCTTCTCATTGTCAATTTCTACAAAATAGGGCCTCTCGCTAATAGACATAGACGCCTGTTAAAAATAAATTATGTGACATTTATATTTACAAACATATAAATACAGGTGGTTGTTTTGTTAATTGTTATTATAATAAAATATTATTTATTAAAATAAAACAAAAAATCAATGAATCTTCCCGTACACAGCTAGCAAGATCTCTCTCCATCTTCTCCATCTACTCCATTCTTTCTCAACAATAAGTTATTCGTCCATCTTTTCCATCTACTTCATTCTTTCTCGACAGTAAGACGTTCGTCGTCGCCTATCGCCCTCCTCCCGCTTTCGTCGTGCAAAAGGAGAGCGGGTTTTGAACCCAATACCATTACAAGTTTTGACTTGTTTTGAACCCAATACCATTACAAGTTTTGAGTTGTTTTGAACCCAATACCATTATAACTTGTAAGGGTTTCTTAGTAGTAAAGATCCGTCCATGTTAATGGGTTTACTTTGAATCCAATACCCTTACAAGTTTTGACTAGTTTTAAAGATGAAGAAGATACGGGTTTTGAAAATGAAGAAGATACTGGTTTGGATGAAACAATGAAAAAAGATAGAATGTCTCATCAAACAAATCGACGACCTAGTGTGAGCATACAATGCACTATTGAGAAAGAATGAACTCGATCGAGAAGATGGACGGATGACTTAATGTTGAGAAAGAATGGAGTAGATGGAGAAGATGGAAAAGAGGGAGAGAGAGATTTTGTTTCTATATGTGAGAAAATTCATTGAATTTTTATTTTATTTTAATAAATAATATTTTATTATAATAACAATTATTAAAAGAAAATTTAAATTGCCAGCCACATGTATTTATTTGTTTATAAATATAAATGCAACATAATTTTTTTTTAACAAACGTCTATGTTCGTTAATGAGAGACCCTATTTTGTACAAATTAACAATGTAAAGCCCCAATTTGTGAGGTTTAAATATGAGGTCCGAAATTGCAATTGACACTAAATAGGAAGCCTCAATTTGTAATTATGGCCTATTAAAAAATAATTGAGGAGTGAATTTGGGAGAAAAGATTACGTGACGCAATATGATTGGCTGAAAAATATAATAATTTCTCTAATTTATCTCTTTCATATCTCATTTATTTCTCAATATATCATTTTTTTTCAAATCATCTTAAAATTAAACATCTATTCTTTATCTTTATCATTTTCAAATTATCACCATTTTATAATAAAACAATTTTGTATAAAAACTCATTTTAAAACATTCATAATTTTTTTTATCAATTACACCAGTTTATTATTCTTTCAAAATTCTAAATAAACCTTCATTTTACTTTTATTATAATTCTTTTAATGTTTCTATAATATATTTGTTTTTCATTTTTTCACATAATAAAAAGAGGAATAAGTGAATTGAGTGGGAAAAGAATGAAGTAGAGGTTGAAATATCATTTCACTAATATATAAATGCTCAACATGTATGAGCAATAAGTGTCAGTTTAATAAAATAACACTGTAATGTAAAATGTTAGAATAAAGTCATAAGAAATATGTGGGAATAAGATGTGGATAATGATAATCACGAGATGAGAGTATTGTTAAACGAAATTAGAAGAGGTTAATAATGATGAGATGTTTGGTGTAAAATACTCAAAATTAAGTCAAAAGATTAGAATTTGAAATTTAATTTAGGTGACATAAAAATATTAATATTGTGATAACATTTTACATATATATTATCTTATATTATAACAATTATTTTTGTTTTATTTTTTCAATAAAATGTCTTGTTTGAGACTCATAATCACATTTTGGACAACATTAATATCGAATTTTTCAGCCTTCCAAACTAAACAATAATAATCTATATAGATTATATCATATATAATCTATATAGTTACTAAATTCCAATAACATTTAATAATAGTGTCATAAAATACGCATACTCAGTTATCCATGTTTAATTTATGAGTATTTTTGAAAAATTGAACTCCACACGACTTTATATATTAGTGATTCTTAATAATTTTAAATTCATAAAATTTTAATGTGTTAAATTTTCACTGGAAATATTTGTATAGCATTTGTTTATTTATTTCTCAACATAAAATGGACGACGCTAAAGAGAATAAATGATTATTTATATCAGTTGAATGTATAAGCGTTGCAAATTCAGTATTCATGTCTTTTAGATGTGGTTGTTACACCTAATTAAATTCAATTTTTTCTAGATGGCCCAAGTCAAAATAAAATCCCAAATAATATATAATTAACAATAAAAATAAAAAATAAATATGTCTTCTCACAAAATATATAAACAAATATAATCAACTATAAAAAATCAAATATATTAAGAATTTTCTCCCAAAATAGATTAACAGAACTATATCGATATATAAACTAGAAAAACACACAAGTAAATTATAAAGAAAAAAATCATGTTAGTTTTAATGAATTCCATTGATTATTCTCTAAACTTTTGAGTTACGTTTAACAAATTGATACGAAACCTATAAAAAATATTATATAAATATTTAGAATAAAAAAATAAATAAATAAACATTTAAAAACTAACCATTACATTATTGTTGCGTGTTTGAATAAAATCACCCAATTCGAGTAATAATTTTACAATTTTAACTTTTCCATATAATGCTCTTCATGTAAAGGCTATACCAAAAAATAAAAAATTATTATAATATAATTTAAATATAAAAGAAAATATTTATTATTAATAATTACCGTATCACCGTTTGTATTAACTGCTTGTATCATTTTACTTATACCAGCTGAATTAACTGTCTCAATAATAATATTTAATAATAATTTAACAATTTTGATATTTTCACTAGCAGCTTTATGCATAGGCTATTCAAAACAAAAAAATAAATTTAAAGTTAAAAACATTTATTTAATTTTTAAAAATATAATTAATTTAGAAGATGAATTCAATTACCGTTGAATCATCGCTATCAATTGAGTTTAACATTCTCTTTCTAATATCTCCATCACAAGCAATATAGAGAGAAATATCTCCATCTTTATTTTTAGCCTCTATATTAGCACCCCTTCAACCTAATAACTATATTATAAATGAATACATTAGCTTCAATATTCATATTAATTTGTTGAATATATTTAATTATTAATTATTAAAAAATTATCTTAAAATATTTTTGACTATAACATTTATATGCATAGTGAAGAGCAGATTCTCCATCTATTGAAAATATTCGTTTATATTTTCAATAAAATTATCTATAACAACAAATAAAGACAATAATAATACAATAAAATTAATTTAAGTTTATTATAAAATTTATTTCTTAATAAACTTTATTCTCTAAAACTATATATTTTCATATTAATAAATTTTTACATGAAACTAACAAGTATTCAATTCAATAAAGAAAAGTATTCAAAATTTCATATATTTATAAAAAATATGTATTCAATTAAAATTTTATAGGTTAGAGTTTTCACAATTGAAATCCTAAAGATTATATAATAAAAGAATATAAATATTTTTAAAACATACCTATAGCAATTTGAAGCCAATTAACATCTCGTTTTTTTAATGGCTAGAGACATATCTTTGAAATGGGGAGCAATATTATTTTCATTAGTCTCCATTATGTCTTCTTCGTCGCTTATATTGAAATATTGTCGCTGCTATTGAAATCATCTTCCCAACTTCTGAAATATCTTCCTCGTAGAAAACGTCATAAATAACATTAATAATTGATTGGAATGTTTACTATTGGGTATAAGCACCATTATTCTCTCTTAAAATTATAAAAGTAAAATATAAACAATGAAAATAAATAAATAATATAGGTCTATTTGTTTGGTATTTATAAAGTTATAAAACAAAATCTATATATAAAAAAGATATATATATATATATATATATATATATATATATATATTCTTTATAATTGCATATAAAATATTTCTTATACAATAAAAGTATTATATTTCTCACCATATTTAAAAAATATTTTCTTCTTATTTATTTCAAAAATTAAATGTTTATATAAATATTCACTTTTTCTATAATTATATATTTTTAAAATTCAATATAATAAATAAAGATATATATATATATATATTCTCAACATTTTTATTTAATTATATATATAAATATTTATTTTTTAAAATGAGTGTTAATTTAATTATGTGTATATTAACAAATTTAATAATATCATCTTCATCTTCAATGTAATATAATTTTTTATATATTTTGTTAGGATCGGGATCAACAATAGAGATGGGGTCTGGCTATTATTCAACGTTTACACACTCTTCGTTTGATATTAACTCTATTAGAAGTTAATATTGGTTTCTATTCTTCGCAAGTTGTCACAAACTCTTTAACCGAGTTCAAGTACGGAAATGTTTATTTCCACTCGAAGCAACACAACAAGATTATAATGATGCAATGAAAAAGAACACATTACACAGAAGATGTTTATGCATGTTCGGAGTAGAAGCTCCTACGTCACCCCTTCTCAACTTTGAGAAGGATATTCACTAGAAGATTTGGTTGAATATAACACTTGTATAAAACTCAGTCGAACAACCATGACTTATATATTCCCTGTTTTCGAACTCCTAGCACACACTCTTGTTGAACAAAAACTAATTATGTCAACTTACAATGCTAACCACTCACACATAATAGGTAGTATGTAATACAACGTAAACACTTAGTACATAGAGAGATTTTTGAATATGATAACTTGAAAGATTGTAATTAGCACTTAAGAGTCCTTTTTGCGCGCTTAGAACTTGAAAACTCTCTTGTATATGTAACCGTATATAAAGTTGTAGTTCCGCTTCTCTTTTTGTAGGCAAAGATATCAACGGATATATTTGCTTTTCAACGGTTATATTTTCTGTAGAGAATACCAGCTGTATTTTGGTTGACTGAACTCCATTACATCGAAGAAGATCCTCATTTGATCTTGTCTGTACTTGTATGATAGTATGCCAAAATCACATTAATAGAATTACGATATACGAGGAAAGTACAACTCAGAGTATTTGTCTTTTGGTGCTTTGTAGTCTATACTAGGTTGACAGAGGACTTCTGCTGAGACATATTGCTAAGAGGTATTGGAAGCGAGAACCGAGCTCTTCTATATAAAATACCAGAAGCGAGAACCGGGCGCTTCTATATAACATACCGAAGCGAGAATTGAATAACAAATAACCGGACATCACAAAATACATGACGCGTATTAGCAAACTACTGAAAGAAATAACCGGATGCGTCTTATTATATAAAACCAATTATATAATACCGGACACGTCCCAACATGAGATAAATCGGAGGCGTGTAGCATATAATACCGAAGTATAAACTGTTGGCGGCGCTCACAAAATATCGAGCGCGTGTTCCTTTACATAATACTGATATTTATAAAACCGGACACGCTCCATCTTTACATAATACCGAAGTTTAAAAGCTGGCGGCACTTCTTTATAAACTACCGGATTATAAAACCGAAGTTACAATTTGCCGGATATTCCTTGTCATAAAACTGATCATAAGGCCGAACAGTTTTTCTTTTCCGGTTTTCTTTAATATGCACAAGATTAAATAAATACAATTCAGTTTTTATTTACCAATAATTGATTGAACATTTTATCTTAACAATTTCTCCCTTTTTAATTATTTAAGCTAAATATTCAAAATATGGTAATTTTATAATTATTGGCTAATTATCCTAAGTTAATTGGCTTATTTAATCTAACATATTCTCCCTCTTTGATTGTTTAGAATAAATTATCAAATTCAGTTATCTATTTCTTAGTAATTTCTCCCGTTTGGATAGTTTTATCTTAAAATTATCAAAACCTGCATTTGATCAAAAACAATGTTTAGCATGCATCATTTGACTTCTCTGTTTGATAAATAAAATAGGAATGCCGATAGTTAAAAATTAGATGTTCAACGTAAATAATTTAAGAAGTTCATAAAAAAAAAATAAAGATGTAGATAGAGTTTTTAGTGTACCTCCTTTGAAGTTCTCTTTTCAATATCATGTCTCAGTCCGTCCTTGAAACTACTATTGGTTGAACTGTCAGCCTTACGTCCACGACCCCTCCACTTGTCGCTCGGGTGACTGGACGTTCAGGAAAAGGAGGAAACTTAAAGGGATTTTGATTTGATCTTCAACTTGGAAGATCGACAGTAGGAGCAGAGCTAACAACAGATCCATCACCCCGACAAATCCTCTTGTTTGAACGGGAGTTGCGAGGAACGGGAACGGAAATATTTAGATGGCTGGCCATTTTTTCAATAGTAAGGTTGTCCCCTCTAGATTCCTTATCTCGTTTAGCAGCTTTGGCGGCTGCGTTTTCCTCGTCCTTAAAGTGTTGAGCAACCACCTCATGTTCTCTTAGTCCTTCAGCATCAATAGAAGATTTGGTTTCTCCATGAAGAGAAAAAGTTTTGTTGAAAAATGGTTTCACTTGTTTGAGCTCTTTTCGCAGTTTATTAAACTCATATTTGTTCTCTTTCGAGGAGGTCGCTTGATTTTCTTCCAGTCATTCCAGACGAGAGATCAAGTATTTAAAGACCTCTTGCCATGGAGCCATGGCATCCATTACAAGATTTTGGACATCTACTCTTCTTGGAGTTTCATCCTCGGAGTTTGATAGATGAGAACCAAGAGGAACAAATCAGATAGGTATAGTGCGTCGAGAACTTACCTGAATGGATATCTCCGATTCTGTTTCAGCTCGCTAACCGATCAATTCTGAAATGGGTTGAGCCTGGGTTGGTTTCTTGAGGTTCTGGTCTTTAGCCTAATCCGGATGAGGAACATCATTACCGGTCGGTTTGGGATTTTCGTTATGATGAGAGGAGGAAGGGCCCTTGTTGACATCAATCGAAGGATTCGAGTGAGCTTCATCTTTCCCATCTTTATCTTCATCACTTTTAAATGCTGAAAAAAGAAGATCCGAATCAGTTTTGTCAACAAAGGTTATCTCCAAGCGTTTTTCAATACGCTCCCAATCCCGCCTTAGGATACAATGGGCCACCTTAGCGCATGGTCCCCTCATTTCATAGTCATTGGACATATCATCTTCGACTACAAGAGACTTCTATTGAACTTCCAGATGATCCTCCTCTTCAAGTAATTGCTCGGATCTTATCGTTTGAGTCCGACCTTGAGAGAACGACGTACATAAACAAAATCCAACGGCTCTTCCTCCTTATGATAGTTCAAGTCGGTTCGAGGAAGAGGAATACCTGAGTTTTTTGAGGTTTCACCACCTCCACATACCTAAGAGTAGTGGAAATATGCTCCTCTAGTAGCTCATTTATGTGGTTGATTACTTCTACGTCTGCCATTGTAGTTTCTGCAGTCAAATTGAAGTTCAGCTGGCATGATTTGTAAAATGGAAAGATGGCTCGGCCTTTTGCATAGGTCTCCACGTTCTCACTTCGTTAGAGAGCCTCGGGGAGAGACTTTGTTTTGGAAATGGAGAAGATCAACTCCTCCAGGTCTAATAATTTCGACCATTTTTCACCATCCGCCACACCTAGAAGTGCCTCACCAAAGCCTATTACCAATTTGATGTTCACCCAAGTATTGAATACATTGATCTTTAATTTGGAATCAGTCTTAGTTTGTTCGAGAATCAATTTAATAGTTGTATGGGCCTCTGGGGTGACATCCAAGGACGATTCAGGGGTTGGAGAAGCGAGACCTTTGCCTGGACCAACAACTACAGACTTCTTTGGTGCTTGAATCGGTTCTCTGAACTCAAACTTCCTTGAAGTTCTCATTTCAGTGAAGGATGAGAAGCCTTGTGGGAGTGATTCGACCTAAACACTTGCATTATTGTTTGAAGCAAGCATAGTGTGCAGAATTCCATAGGGAAAAGTTGGAACATGAATGAAGTTAGCATTCTCGGTTTCTACCGCTACATCATTGGAAATAGAGGAGGGGACCATGACAATGGAAGATGCCTCCTTTTTAATAGTGGGAGTAGTGTTGGTTTGATTAGTAGCAGCGAATTTCGGCTGGCGGTTTTCAAAATATCGGACCGATCGATTTCAGCAACAAGTAATCAATCTGTTTGAGAGCCAACATTTAGCCGGTCGGTTTGAGAGACATCTAACCGATCAGTAGCATCAAAATTTGATATATCAGCAACTACCAATTGAGCCTCTAAAACCACAGGCCCAACCGGTTCTTTAGAAGGTGCTACTCCTTTCCCTTGAGCTGGAGATGCTACCGACACAAAGGCAGTAATAAGAGGAGAGGGAGAGGGATGTTTACCTCGAACCGAGATTTCTTTTTGGTGGAGTTTATCTCCGCAGTTTCATCATGCCTATTCTTGCTGGTAGAGCTGGTAGCCGATTCGAGCCTAGAGGGATTAACTCGTTTGGCGAAAATTACCCGGCTAGAAGTGTTTGCTTGTTTAGGACCGATAATAGACTTGCTCGTCGATTTCGCACCGATAGTCTTTCCTCTGCTAGATTGCATCCCCGAAGCCTCGAAGTTAGACTCTTTAGCTTTTTTGATTCTGGTAATGTATCTGCTAACAGTAATAGCATACATGATCTTGTTTGGGTTTTGAGAATTACTTGGACCGGTAGGCACATATATGTGCATTAAGATCCATCATATTTGGATTGAAAAGCCCATGCTTCTTTTAGCGTGGGGAGATACTATCTCGTATAGAGTGTTGAATAAAACGGAACCCCAGTTAATAGTATCACCCCTAATAATGGTGGACATCATTTCAAACTTAGGTAGAGTAATGGGGTTGAAAGCTCATCCTCTACCCTGTAGTGCCTTAGTAGCAATATCACACATGATGCGATACTCGCATTTTAGTTTCTTCTCCTTTCCGCTGCAACTTACTGGGACATCGCTGTTGGAAAGAATCTCTTGCATATGAGATATTATAGTCGAAGAATATGCCGTGGAAAAATCTATGCCTTTTGTTGGTATCCCTAGAACATTAGCGAACAACTCTTTTGAAATAGTGAACTCTGTGATGTTCATCGTGGCACTGATGAGGTTGTCAATGATCTTTGATGATTTAAAGAAAGATTTGACTGCATCATCGTAGCTTATGAATGGGCCTCCCAGGGACTTTCTGAGGCCGGAAGCCTCAAGATGTCGGAACACACTCACCATCTCTAGTGTACATGATTCATATATGGATTCGAAATCCACCTACATAGTATTGTTAGAAAATGCATTATCCTTATCCATATTGGTAGTTTTAGAAGAGTAGACGAAGATGAAAAGTTTTAAAGAGAAGGTAGAGCATAAGATGAATTTAGGGTTTGCAGAAACATGAACCCAAAATTTCAGCATGCACTTAGGTTATACGACAGGCTGTATTTTTGAAAAATCGAGATAAAAGGAAACTGAACCGTCATTTTACTTGGTGAGTGTACCCATACGCTATTATAATAGGAAAAAAAAGGGCAATTTTGAAAAAGCAAAATGCTTTCCCCAGAAATTTAATTATGTTTTAAAATAAATCATGATTGTTTTGTGGCGTCCACTTTAAAGTCATATTAATGAAATTAATATTAATATAATAACACAAATTTATTTAATAACACATCACTTAAAAGGAAAATTTTAACTAACCGATTCATTTATGAAAGAAATTTTAACAACAAAATTATTTCCTCCATCCCATATTTGATAATTTTTAATAGAAAGACTATATCTAGTGACTTGAGGACGCTATATACATTTCTCTCTTAGCCTTCGTTATTTCTATCATATCGATGTAACTATAGATTTTGTCTTTGATCAAGACATGAGACAATATGGGGCTAGTTCTAGGTCCAATATAGGCATCGATATCGAAGAAGAAAAAGCCAAGTTGAAAAACATATCCAACCAGAATTTTTGGAGAAGATATTATCCTCTTCAGCTTGTCGAATATGACCTTCGACCAGTGGAAGAGAATGCACCTGGTTATGGAAATCATCATCTTCAAAACCTTCTTGGAATATATGTGTGTGGATTCTTTCACTAGAATAGACTTGTTGATGATGTCATTTAGAAGAGAGAATTCTATCTTCAGAGAGGATTTAACTCCATGGGTATCATCATGAGTGGAGGAGTTTGAAAAGAGGAGTGACATTTCATAGATGATGTCATTTGGGGAAGGAGGGAAATCAGAGAACCTTTCCGAAGGAAGGTTGTAAGTATGGGCAAAATCTTCTTCGGAAAAGAAGAATTCTTTTCCATCTATCTTTGATATGATAATTGAATCATCAATTACCCTTGCGTTTTTGAAGAATTCAAAATCGATATCTTGACGAATCATCTGTGAACCTTCGAGAAATTTTCTCAAACCTGAGTTTTCTAGAGATCTGAACATTGAAGTGATATCTTCATCTCCGATGGATAATACAAAGTCAAAATCGATGATCAAGGTATTATGGGCAAAGGCTGGATCCATTTCTTTTGATCCTAGAAGAAAGAGAGGGACTTTTGTTTATGAGAAAGAGTTCAAGATCAGAAGAGTATAGAGCTTAAATTTGCCTAGAGGAATTTGGAAAGTTTCAGATGTGTTGGTTACTCTTAAAGAAGACATCATTAAACAGGAGGAAATTGTTTAAGATTCATCCTAAATTCTATTGGGCAAAGAAAGATGATTGTTACTTGTATGTTATTCATATAAGAGAAAGTTATTGCTTAAGGTTCATCCTAGCATCTATTGGGCTGAGAAAAATGACCGTTATAGATTTGTTAGTCATTCTTTTGAACATTGAGAGACACAGGTCTTTACGTTATTTGAGATATGACTGTTTTGATTTTTGAGAGGGAGTATATTCAGACAGATAATGACAAAACCAGACAGTTGTCCTATTTTGATTCGAAGATAAAACTACCAGAATTTTTATATAGATAACCAAATGAACTGTCTGCATATTGTGGATTTAATGGACCAGATATTTATTTTTGAGGAAAAACCGCTTCCGCATAAAACAGAAATCTATCTGAGCGATATTTTTTAACTTAAAACCGACCGGCTTGACTTTCAGTTTGTTTAAGTTGTTCGGTTTTATCTAGAGTTATTTCGGTTTCAAAAGGAGAAAATCGTTCAGTTTTATATGTCTGATCAATTTATTTTCTTCTAAATTTATGAAAACACATATTTTATGAAATCATGTAATGAAAATATGTTTGAGAAGCGAGAACTTCTCCCTAAATCTGTGCATGGTGTTTTTATGGAAATAATTTCAACCTTAATAATTTTTTAGAAGAACCATCTTCTCCCTCAATGCATACCCGGTTTTGTATGAAAACATATGTAATATGGATATTTTGAAAAAGAGGGAGGTTCTCCCTATGCATGCCGTGTTTTAGAAAAGTTTAGATAATGTCTGCAAGACCCAAAATGCTTCTAAAGTAAAAAAACTTAGTCTCTTGCAGTGGCTTGGTAAATATATCATCCACATGTTGATCGGTTGACACATATTCCATCCGAATATACTTTTATGCCACGTGATCCCGAATAAAGTGATGTCGGATATCTATGTGCTTGGTTCTCGAGTGAAACACCGGATTATAAGTTATGGCAATGGCGCTAGTGTTGCCACAAAAGATCGGGGACTCCTCGGCTTAAATACCAAAATATTTCAATTGTTGTTGCATCCACAGAAGCTGAGCACAACAAATTCCAACAACAAGATACTCTACTTCAGCCGTTGATGTTGCAATAGAAGTTTGCTTCTTGTTGTACCACGAGATAAGCCGATCAACAGGGAACTGGCACGTTCGACTGGTGCTTTTCCTGTTCACCTTACAACAAGCATAATCTGCACTATAGTAGCTTATCAAATTGAAATTGGAATCCTTCGGATACCACAGTTCCACATTTTGAGTGCCCTTAAGATATTTTAATATTCTCTTAGCAGATACATAATGAGATTGTTTAGGATTAGCCTGGAATCTTCTGCAAACTCCAAATGCAAATAGAATGTCCGGTCGGCTGGCTGTGAGGTAGAGCAATGATCCAATGATTCCCCGGTAGGCCGTAATATCAACAGACTGACAATCTTCATCCTTGTCAAACTTGATTGATGAGCTTATAGGAGTTGAGGCAGCAAAGCAGCTCTCCATGCAGAACTTCTTTAACAACTCCTTTGTATACTTTACTTCATTGATGAATGTACCTCCTTCAAGTTGACGAACTTGAAGGCGTAGAATGAAGCTTAACTCTCCCATCATGTTCATCTCAAACTTATATGTGATCATCTTAGAAAATCTCTCACACAAATTGGGGTTACTTAACCCAAAATAATATCATCAACATATATTTGAACAAGTAAGATATGAGAGTCCTTTTCAAACTTAAATAGTGTCTTATCCACATATCCTATGGTAAAATCATGATCAAATAGAAATTTAGTAAGAGTATCATACCATGCTCTAGGATCTTGTTTAAGACCGTATAAAGCTTTATCCAATCTAAAGACAAGATTTATCAAAGAAAAGTTTTTAAAAGAGGGAGGTTGTTCAATATAGACCTCCTCATTTATAATTCCGTTAAGAAAGATACTTGTAACGTCCATTTGAAAAACTTTGAAATTTTTAAAAGAAGAAATTGCTAAAAAGATTCTAATGGCCTCATGTATAGCAACAAGAGAAAATGACTCCTCGATGTTAATTCCTTCCTCTTGTTTATATCCTTGGCCCACTAGTTTAGCCTTGTTCCTCATAACCAAAGCATCTTCATTGAGTTTGTTGCGAAAGACCCATCTGGTTCCAATGACAGATTGATTAGTTGGTCTTGGAATTAAAAGCCATACTTTGTTTTTTTGAACTAATTTAGTTCCTCTTGCATTGCAACGATCCAATTTGATCAAATAGTGCTTAGGTTCAATCTGTGAATTGAAAGCCGAGTTTGCACATTCATCTAATAATTGTTGTCTGGTCCTAAGAGGTGTAGAGGGGCTACCTATAATAAGATTAGGAGGATTATTTTTGTTCTATTTGAAGTTTGGTCATGAAATTCTTTCTAACCAACTAGTTATTTGATCAAGGTTTGATTGACCGGTAGGTTGATCAATGTCATACCGATCAGTTTCCTCGGCATTATCCGAGTTGTCAATCACCTGCTGGGAAGTAGTTTGATTTTGCTGAATTTCAGCATTCTCAACCGTCTGGTTATAAGAATTTTTTCGGTGGACTTGTACTTCATCTTCGCTATCAGACTGTAGATTGATATTTTCCATTTTGTTAGACAAATCAATGGATATTGAAGTGTTATTTTCGATAGATTCATCAAACACAACATGGGATGATTCTTCAACAGTTCGAGTTTTATTATTATATACACTATAAGCTTTACTAAAATCAGAATATCATACCATAATATCAACATTAGATTTGGCATAAAAAACGGTCAAGTAGTTTTTACCATTGTTATAAATATAACACTTACAGCAAAAGATCCTAAAATATTGGATGTTAGGAACTTTGCCATGGTAAATTTCAAAATGTATTTTATTTAATCTTTTATTTATCATTGATCGGTTTTGTGTGTGAGATGTTGTGTTGATAGCCTCTGCCCAAAGTTTTTGAGCCACACCGGAGTCGGCTATCATAGATCTGGCCACTTCTTTAAGGGTTCTGTTTCTTCTTTCAGCTAAGCCATTTTGTTGAAGGGTTCTAGAACTAGACAACTCGTGTCTAATACTAGATGCCTCAAGATAATATGATAAAGTGTTGTTGGTAAACTCAGTACCTCTATCACTTTTAATTTTATTAACACTTATTGATTTTTCGTTTTGTACTCTTTTAAGAATTTTAATTAGATTAGGAGTTTCTTAATCTTTAGAGACTAAAAAGATAAACCGGGTAAACCTAGAGTAATCATCAATTACTAAGGTGTATTTCATGCCTCCTAAACTTGTTACTTTAATTGGACCGAAAAGATCCATATGTAATAGTTCTAAGCATCTTTCAGATTGAATGTTACCTTTGTTTTTAAAAGTGGATTTGATCTGTTTGCCCATCTAGCAAGCAGAACAAACTTTATCTTTAGAAAACTTTACATTGGGAATGTCTTCAACTAGTTCTTTAGAACATAATGAGTTAATGGTCTTAAAGTTTAGATGATTTAATCTTTTATTCCAAAATCAATTTTGATCATTTTTAGCTATCATGAAATTAGGATTAGATGATTTATTTTTCTAGTTTACTTTATAAACATTTCTTGTCCTATGTCCTGTCAACAAAGTACTTCCTTTTTTATCCTTGACTAAACATGTTTGTTTATGAAATTCAACGATATATCCTATATCACACATTTGACTAATACTAAGTAAGTTGTAACATAAATTTTCAACAAGTAGCACAGTTTTTATAGTTAGATTACCATGAACAATCTTACCCTTGCCCACAGTCTTACCTTTGAAGTTGTCACTCAATGTTATTCTTGATCTAGATTATTTCACTATGTTGGTTAAAAGTTTGTTGTGTTCGGTCATGTGCCTTGAACATCCATTGTCCAAGTACCATTCTGAGTCCTCCAGATAACTAACTTGTTTAACCTGCAAAACAGAATTATTTACACCCTTTGGTACACATATTATTTGGGTCCACGGTTAATTAGTCCTTTAGGGATCCATACTTGTATTATTCTGATGGATCTCCCGATATTAGTCTTAATGATTCTGTATGCACTAGGCTTCACATCTCTTTGTCTGCCTTTAGATGAGTCATAATGTTTTGAGGATGAGTTTTGAGATACCTCTTTGACTGTTTGTTATGCTCATGTCTAGCCGATCACCTGTCTTTCCTTCTCTCAGGATTAAGTCACCATGACTAATTAGTTGGCTCCACATATTTTAGTTCTTTTCTAGTTTCTAACTCATTTGTATCTTGACTTTCTTTAGTGTCAGTTGAAGTTCTTTCTTTGACAAAACTTATGAAAGGAAGTTTGTCTTTCTTGGATTTCAACGTGTTGCATGGCTTGTCTGGGTTGCTACCGCCATAACCTAGACCAATCTTGCAATTGGAAGGTGTCTGATGGCTTGTCATTTGATTAACTGCATCCCCAGACTTAGTCCATGCAGCAATCACATAGTTTGTTCTTACATTTTCCTTGGTCAACAATTGAACTGTGTCCTTGAGATTCTCGTTCTCAGAGGATAGTTCAATTGTTTTACCAATCTAGTTATCTGGTTGAGTTGGGATGAGATTAGACTAATTCTTGTACTCAATGACCATGACATTGAGTGCAGTAATCAGGTCATCTCGTGTGAATTCTTCATAAGCGTAGTCAAATACCTCTTCATCGTTGGCCATGAAGCATTTAACTTCTTCATTATCACTGTCTTAGTCACTTTGAACCCATTTGATTTTTCTTTCCTCTGCCATCATTTCTTTTTTATCGTTATTGAGTTTGGATGATTGATGATCCTCTCTAGGTTTCTGATCGGTTGTCTTCTTGTCGTCTCTCATTGGCTTCTGACACTCCGACTTGTAATGACCCAAGGTATCCCAATTAAAATAATAGACGTTAGCCTTATTACCGTTAGAGTAGTTGTTATTGTAGGAAGTGTTGGTTTGATTCTTCTTCATGAATTTGATAAACTTCTTGAAGAATAAGACCCTTGCATCATCGACATGTCATCATCTATAGTAGCAAGATGTGCGTGAACTCTCGCCTTCCATACGACATAGTTTTCCTTTGAGAACATAGGGACCTTGTTGATTACAACCATATACATAGTTCAAATTCTTGTTGCTACTATGAGAATACAAAACAATGCTCTAATACCATTTGTTAGGATCAGGATCAACAATAGAGATGGGGGTCTGGCTATTATTGAATGCTTACGCACTCTTCGTTTGATATTAACTCTATTAGAAGTTAATATCGGTTTCTATTCTTCGCAAGTTGTCACAAACTCTTGAACCGGGTTCAAGTACAAAAATATTTGTTTCAACTTGAAGTAGCACAACAAGATTAGAATGATGCAATGAAAAAGAACACAGGACACAAAAAATGTTTATGCATGTTCGGAATAGAAGCTCCTACGTCACCCCTTCTTCTCAACCTTGAGAAAGATATTCACTTGAAGATTTGGTTGAATACAACACCTGTACAAAACCCAATCGAACAAATATGACTTAAATATTACATCTTTTCGAACTCCTAGCACACACTCTTGTTGAACAGAAACAAATTCTATCAACTTACAATTCTAACAACTCACACAGAATAGGTAGTATGTAATACAATGTAAACACTTAGTACACATAGAACTTTTTGAATATGAGAGCTTGAAAGATTGTATTTAGCACTTAAGATTCCTTTTTGGGCACTTAGAACTTGAAAACTCTCTTGTATATGTAACCGTATATAAAGTTGTAGTCCTGCTTCTCTTTTTGTAGGCAAAGATATCAACGGATATATTTGCTGTAGTGAATAACGACTGTATTTTGATTGGTTGAACTCCATTTTAGTACATCGGAGAAGATCCTCATTTAATCTTGTCAGTACTTGTATGATAGTATGCCAAAATCACATTAATGGAATTACAATGTACGAGGAACGTACAGCTTAGAGGATTTGTGTTTTGGTGATTTACAGTTTATATTTGGTTGATAGAGGACTGTTGCTGAGACATACTTCTAAGAGGTTTTCATCAGACTTGCACCAAAAAGGAAATAGATACTAAAGATACATAAAGCTGGCCTCTGATAATACCGGAAGCATCCTAATGTAGTGGATGATAAAAAATACCGAACGCGCTCCATCTTGATGTAATACCAAAAATATAAATAACCGGAGGCACTCTGTATAAAATACCGGAAGCGAGAACCGGGCGTTTCTATATAAAATACCGGAAGCAAGAACCGGGCGCTTCTATATAAAATACCGGAAGCGAGAACCGAATAACAAATAACCGGACTTCAGAAAATACTAGACGCGTATTAGCAAACTACCGGAAGAAATAATTGGACGCGTCTTATTATATAGAACCGATTATATAATACCGGACGTGTCCCATCTTGAGATAAAACCTGAGGCGTGTAGCATATAATACTGAAGTATAAATTGCTGGCTGCACTCACAAAATACTGGACGCATGTTCCTTTACATAATACTGATATTAATAAAATCGGACGCGCTCCATCTTTACATAATACCGAAGTTTAAAAGTTGACGACGCTTCTTTAAAAACTACCGGATTATAAAACCGATGTTGCAATTTGACGGATATTCCTTGTCATAAAATTGATCATAAGGCCGAACAATTTTTCTTTTTCGGTTTTCTTTAATCTGCACAAGATTAAATAAACACAATTCAGTTTGTATTTACCAATAATTGATTGAACATTTTATCTTAATAATTTCTTCCTTTTTAATTATTTAAGCTAAATATTAAAATAAGATAATTTTATAATTATTGATTAATTATCCTAAGTTAATTGGATTATTTAATTTAACATATTTATAAAAATTCTCTTTTTATAATTATAATATATATAATATTTCATATATTATAAAAAAAAAATTATCCATAACTAGATAAAAATAAAAAAATATATTCTTCCCTCATTTATTTCTCAATATATAATATAAATATATCAATAAAAGATATATTTTGATTATAAATATATATATATATATATTTATAATCAAAATATATCTTTTACAGGTATATCAATTTTTTATTTATTAATTATGGAACTTTTATAAACTATTTTATATTATTATCTAATAAATCACCTAAAATAAAGAAATTTAAAAAAACATAATATCTTCTCTAATTGATTTTACAATATATAATATAAATATATATATATATATATATATATATATATATATATATATATTATCTCTCATTATATATAATAAAGAATTTAAAATATGTTATATATTCTCATTTATTTCTTAATATATTATATTTATAGACATATATCTCACAAAAATTATAAAAGAAATTAAAAATTATATTATTTCCCTCATTTATTTATGAATATATAATATTTATAATAACATTTCAAAATTCTTTAAATTTATTATTATCTCTCTCATATCATTTTTCCTCAAATTTTCAATAAATAAAGTAGAATAGAAAATTTTAGAAAATATAAAATTTATTCTAATTTTTTTTACTATATATATTATAAATTTATTAATATTCTCTCATATAATTTTATATTTATAACATTTTATATACATTAAAAAAGTTACTGTGGAGTAAATTTGGGAGAAGGAAATACATGGCGCAATCTGATTGGTTGAAAAATATAATAATTTATCTAATTTATCTCTTTCATATCTCATTTATTTCTCAATATATCATTTTTTTTCAAATCATCTTAAAATTTAACATCTATTCTTTATCTTTATCATTTTCAAATTAACACCATTTTATAACAAAATAAATTAATATAAAAACTCATTTTATCAACATTCATACATTTTTTTTCAATTACACTAGTTTATTATTCTTTCAAAATTCCAAATAAACCTCATTTTCCTTTTATTATTCTTATTTTAATGTTTCTATAATTTATTTGTTTTTTCTCTTTTTCACCTAAGAAAAAGAGGAAGAAGTGAAGTAAGTGGGAAATGAATCAAGTAAAGGTAGAAATATCATTTCACTAGTATATAATATATAAATGCTCAACATATAAGGGTAATAAGTGTCAGTTTAATAAAATAACACCCTCATGTAAAATGTTAGAATAAAGGCATAAGAAATATGTGGGAGTAAGAGGTAGATAATGATAATCAAGAGATGAGATTGTTGCTGAACGAAATTAGAAGATGTTAATAATGATGAGATGTTTGGTACAAAATACTCAAAATTAAGTCATAAGATTAGAAGTTAAAATTTAATTTAGGTGACATAAAAATATTAATATTTTGATAATATTTTATATATGTATTATCTTATATTCTAATAATTATTTTTATTTTATTTTTGCAATAACAAGTCTTGTTTGAGACTCATAATCACATTTTGGACAACCTAAATTTTAGCTGTATACGATAGAATCTTAAGCGCCCAACTTAATACCGAATTTTTTAGCCTTTCAAACTAAACAATAATAATCTATAAAATTTACATTATGATGTACAATTTATATCATATATAATCTATATAGTTTCTGAATTCCAATAACATTTAAATAATAGTGTCTTAAAACACGCATACTCCATTATCCATGTTTAATTTATGAATTTTTTAGGAAAATTGAACTCCACACGACTCTACACATTAGTGATACTTAATAATTTTAAAATCGTAAATTTATAATGTGTTAAATTTTCACTAGGAATATTTGTGTAACATTTGTTTACTTATTTCTCAACATTAAATGGACGACGCTAAAAAGAATAAATGATTATTTGTATTAGTTGAATGTATAAGAGTTGCAAATTTAGTGTTCACGTCTTTTAGATGTATTTTTTACAACTAATTCAATTCAATATTTTCTAGATGACCCATGTTCAAAATAAAAACAATAAAAACAAAAAATAAATATGTCTTCTCACAAAATAGATAAACAATAAAATGAACTATCAAAAATCAAATAAATTAAGAATTTTTTCACAAAGTAGGTTTACCGAACTATATCGATATACAAACTAGAAAAACACATAACTAAATTATAAAATAATTCTAAAAAAAAAAATCATATTAGTTTCAATGAATTCCCTTAAATATTTTCCAAACTTCTGAGTTACGTTTAGCAAATTAATACGAAACCTGTAAAAAAACATTATATAAATATTTGGAACAAAAAAAACAAATAAAAAAATATTTAAAAATTAACCATTCCATTATTGTTACGTGTTTGAGTAGAAGCACCTAATTCAGTAATAATTTTACAATTTTAACTTTTCCGTATAATGATGCTTTAGGTAAAGCCTATACTAAAAAATAAAAAATAATTATAATGTAATTTAAATATAAAAGAAAATATTTAGTATTAAAAATTACTGTATCATCGTATGTATTAATTGCTGGTACCATTTTACTAATACAAAGCTGAATTATTGGTCTCAATAACAATAGTTTAACATTGTAGCTATTTTCAATAGCTACTTTATGAATAGGCTATATTGAAAACAAAAAATAAATTAAAGGTTAAAAACATTTATTTAATTAAAAAAATATTATTAATTTAGAAGATGAATTCAATTACCGTTTAACCATGGCTATCAATTGAGTTTAGCATTCTCTTTCTAATATCTCCGTCACTAACATTATTGAATATAAATTCAACAATATTAAACAAACCATTATCACAAGCAGCATGGAAAAGAATGTCTCCATCTTTATTTTTAACCTCCATATTAGTACCCTTCCAACTAGTAACTATATTATAAATTAATACATTAGCTTCAGTATTCATATTAATTTGTTGAATATATTTAATTATTCAAAACTTATCTCAAAATATTTTTGACTATAACATTTACATGGATTATAAAAAGCAGTTTCTATATTTCCAGTAAAACTATCTATAAAAAAAAAAAGACAATAATAAAAATAACAATAAAATTAATTTAAGTTTATTATAAAATTTATTTCTTAATAAACTTTATTCTCTAAAACTATATATTCTCATATTAATAAACTTTTACATCAAACTAACAAGTATTCAATTCAATAAAGAAAAATATTCAAAATTTCATAAATTTATAAAAAAAAAATATATATTCAATTAAAAATTTATAGGTTAGAGTTTTCACAACTGAAATCCAATGATTATACTATAAGAGCATATAAAAAAATTTACAACATACCTATGGTAATTTGAAGTCCATTAACATCTAGTTTCTTAATGGCTAGAGCCATATCTTTGAAATGGGAGCAATATTGTTTTCATTAGAATCCATTGTGTCTTCTTGGTCGCTTATATTGAAATAATTGTCGTTACTATTGAAATCCTCTTCGCTACTAATGAAATCATCTTTGTAGAAAACGTCATAAATAACATTAATAACTATAAAAGTAGAATATAAACAATAAAAAAATAAATAACATAGGTCATTTGTTTGGTATTTAAAAAGTTCTAAAAAAAAATCCAATATATAAAAAAGAATTATATATAAATATATATATATATATATATATATATATATATATTTATTATTTGTACTTACATATACAATATTTCTTATATAATAAAAAGATTTTATTTCTCATCGTATTTAAAAATATATTTTTTCTCCTTATTTATTTATAAAGGTAAATGTTTATATAAATATTCACTTTTTTTTAAGTTATATATTTATAAATTTCCACATAATAATAAATATATATATATATATATATATATTCTTTCTCAATTTTTTTTATATAAATATTCTTTTTTAAAATGGGTGTTGATTTAATAGAATAATGTTTTAAATTTTTATTAATTAGATGTATATTAAAAAATTAAATAACATTATCTTCGCTGTAATATAATTTTTTATATACTTATAAATATTCTCTTTATTATAATATATATATAATATTTCCTATATGATAAAAAAAAGTTCACCATAACTAAAAAAAAATAAAATAAATTATCTACACACATTTATTTCTCAATATATAATATAAATTTATTTATATATATATATATATATCACAATACTTAATAAATATATATATATATATATATATATATAAAAAAAATATCTCCTCTAATTTGTTTATAATATATATATATATATATATATATATATATATATCTTTTATATACATATTTCATTTTTTATTTGTTAATCATGGAATTTTTATAAACTATTTTATATTATTATATAATAAATCACATAAAATACATAAATTTAAGAAATTATAATATCTTCTCTAACGAAGAATGATTGGAGGTCGCAGGACGCTTGAACTGACCACTCGTCTATTGAACAGAAGCTTGATTTGGTTTCCTTGACGAATTTTATACGCACCATATAACTTCGGACGGTGGTACTCGACAATATTCTATAAAGGTTAATTGCGCCCCTTTCCTTTGTTCAAAGGCACCTACAGATGCTCCAAAAGCCAACCGAGTTGGAATGAAAAGCCCACATTATGATTGCTCAATGGAGAGACCATCTGGTAGAGAATAGATAAGATGATGGATGACCAGTTGACGACCATCCCTTTCATTATCGTCACCATCATCTCAAATCTTTCTTGGGTGTAGGCGTCGAACGACCCTACTTTCCCTTAAATAGATTTTGCCACAATGTCGTTCACAATACAATACTCATACTTGAGATACCTCTTCTTCCCATTATTGATCACCGGGCCTCTAATGTTAGAGAATCGGGTTTGCATCTCTGAGATATTCTTGGTCGGAATCTTATCTGCAAATGTGGGGCCTTCGACAAAAGCCTAAAGAACTCGACGAAGGATGTTTCGGATACAGTTATTTCGACATCTTTCACCGTTGTCGAATGAGAGTCACCATTAATCTTTCCATAATCGAAGAACTCGCGGACCTCCTTGTCATGAAGAATGAATAGGCCGCCGAGGAACCTTCTAAGGCCAGACGTCTCCAAAGATCGAAACACAACAACTATCTCCAGCAGTTCATACGCATACACCGACTCGAAATCTACCTACATAGTGTTTTGAGAAAAGGAAACAATCTTTTTAGCCATCTTTAGGGTTTTTAGAAGAAACGATGAAGAAGACTATTAGATTTCTAGAGAGAAGGCAGAGCGCGATAGGGTTTAGGGTTTTAGAAAAATCTCAAAAGAAAGTAAAATATTTTAGGCATGTGCAAGGCACCCTTAAATAAATTTTGACAGCCACATGTCCCAAAGGACATCATTAACTTAAACCGTCATGGTATTAAAATTGTTTCCCAAACACAATCATTAACATACGTCATTTAACTCAAAACGATTCTCAAAAAGCCATCATTAAAAGACGTCATTTAAATAATCATAAAATCTATCATTAGTTTAAAAGTGTGCAGTAATGAACCGTCAAGTATATTGGTCATATTTTTAACATTGATAGACATGGGTCTTCATGTTATTCGATATTTGGATATATTTAAAAGATTTTATCTTATCTCATAAACATTTTCCATCTATATATTTTGAAATAAGACCGTTTACTGTCTGAGAGGGAAAAGTACAAGACAACTCATAATTAATAGGCTTGCATTTAGGTTTGGTAAGATGAGGCGTCTAAATATGTACATAGACAGGCATCTGTCAATGCTATCTGCATACCTTGCGTTTAGGCTTGGTAAGAAGTCTGTTTAGACGGTGCCTGCTAACGCATGGTAACAATCGGGTCAGTAGACGTCAACTTCACATTTAGACGAATGACCACGCTTAATTTGCAAGATACTTAAGCATAGCTCTTCTAATACATGTTTTCATCAAACGACTGATATATTCATTCTGATTTCAAATATTTGTCTTAACACATCTGTCCAATCAACTTAACAACAAATTTCCCCCTCAATTTGTGCATACTTAATTAAATTAATTTCGGTCTAAAAGACCCAAAACATTTCTAAAGTAAGAAAAATTAGTCTCGGGGAGTGGCTTCATAAAGACGTTTGTGACTTGTTGATAAGTTGGAACATATTCCAGCCGAATATGCTTCTAGTTGACGTGCTCCTAGGGGAAATGGTGTCAGATGTAGATATGCTTGGTTCTGGAATGCAACACCGGGTTGTATGTTATGGAAATTGTGTTGGTGTTGTCAAAGAAAATTAAAGACTCGTCAACCTGGATGTTGTAATCCCTCAGCTGTTGTTGAACCCACAAGAGTTGAGAGAAGCAACTGCCTGCAGCAAGGTACTCAGCTTCTTCTATAGACGTGGCGACAGACATCTGCTTATTGTTGAACCAAGAGATCAGACGATCACCAAGGAACGGACAAGTCACATTGGTGCTCTTCCGATCGATCTTGTAGCCTGCATAATCTACATCAGAATAACTAATTAAATTGAAACTAGAATCTTTTGGATACCACAGTCCCACATTTTGAGTTCCTTTTAAATATTTCAAAATACGTTTAACAACAATATAATGAGATTGTTTAGGGTTAGCCTGAAATCTTCCATAGGCGCCGACAATAAACATGATTTATGGTCGGCTGACAGTTAGATAGAGCAAATATCCGATGATTCCTCTATATGCAGTGATATCAACACTCTAGCCATCTTCATCCTTATCAAGCTTGTTGGATAAGTTCATTGGAGTTGAAGCAGTTGAGCAGCTCTCCATGCTGAAGTTCTTCAGTAGATCCCTAGTGTATTTAGCTTGATTAATGAATATGTCATCTTCAAGTTGACGAACTTGAAGACCAAGGAAGAATGATAGTTCTCCCATCATACTCATATCAAACTTATCCTGCATCAACTTAGAAAATCTCTCACATAATTTAGGGTTAGTTGACCAAAATACGATATCATCAACATAAATTTAAACAAACAATATATGAGAATGTTTAACAAATCTAAACAATCTTTTGTCTACAGTGCCAATGATAAAATTGTGTTCAGACAGGAATTTGGTTAAGGTGTCATATCAAGCTCTAGGAGCTTGCTTGACACCATATAAAGGTTTATCAAGTTTAAAAACATGATTAGGCAAGGAGTGATCTTGAAAGCCAAGAGGTTGTTTAACATACACATCCTCATTTAGAATTCCATTTAAGAATGTACTTTTTACATCCATTTGATTAAATTTAAAGTTTTTAAATTATGCATAAGCTAGGAAGATTCGAATAGCTTCAAGTCTAGTGATAGGGGAGATTGACTCTACAAAGTAAATTCCTTCCTCGTGTGTATAACCTTGAGCTACCAATCGGGATTTGTTTCTCACAACCAAGCCATCTTCACTAAGCTTGTTTCGAAAAACCCATTTAGTTCCAATAACCGATTGATCACTCGGTCATGGAGTCAGATACCACACTTTATTTATTTCAAATTGATTCAATTCCTCTTGCATAGCATTGA
Source organism: Impatiens glandulifera (assembly GCF_907164915.1). NCBI lineage: Eukaryota > Viridiplantae > Streptophyta > Magnoliopsida > Ericales > Balsaminaceae > Impatiens > Impatiens glandulifera. The sequence continues at coordinate 27,626,575 of NC_061867.1, forward strand.
TCCAATCTAGATCAAAAAATGCTTCATCGATTTTCTTATGCTCAATTTAAGAGATAAATGCGGAATTTGCAATTTCAACCAGTAATTGGTGTCTGGTCCTAAAAGGAGCATTAGGATTACCAATTATTAATTCGGGTGGATGATTTATGCTCCATTTGAAGTTTGGTTCAATAAGAGGATCAGACGTCTGGTCAGACGACCCCGCGACATCCAGACTGTCAGTCGTCTGTTGACTTATAGTCTGATCGTCTAGTTGAGTATCAACTAGATCATTCGTATAATCAGACGCTCTGTTTCTGTTTGTTGGAACTTCATCATCACTATCAGATTGGATATTAGCAGCTTTGAACATGTTAGCGACTTCAATGACTTCATTAGAGTTGCTTTCAACACACTCATCAAAGACAATGTGGGTAGATACTTCAATAGTTAGATTTCGTTAATTATAAACTCTATACGCTTTACTAACTGAAGAGTAACCTCAAATAATGTTAGTATCATCTTTAACATCAAATAAAGTCAAGTTATTCTTCCCATTGTTATGAATAAAATACTTACATCCAAATATCCTAAAATATGAGATTTTAAGAGTTTTACCATAAAACGTTTATTAATCATTGACCGGTTTTAAGTATGACATGCTGTGTTTATGGCTTTTGCCCACAATTTTTTAGACACACTAGAATCAGCTATCATGGATCTAGTTGCTTCCTTCAGTGTTATATTTCTCCTTTCAGATACACCATTTTACTGAGGAGTTCTAGCACTATACAACTCGTGTCTTATAACAGATCCCTCAAGATAGGTGGACAAAGTTCTGTTTGTAAATTCAGTTTCTCTATCACTTCTTATCTTTATGATTCTTAAGGATTTTTAATTTTTAATTCTTTTAAGAAATTTAATCAAATTTTCAGCAGTTTTATCTTTAGATTCCAAAAATATTACCCATGTAAATCTAGAGTAATCGTTGATAATTACGAGGGTATATTTAGTTCCTCCTAAACTGATGACTTGAACTGGACCAAACAGATCCATGTGCAATCGTTCAAGGCATCTGCCAGATTAGATATTACATTTATTTTTAAAAGTTGATCTGATCTGTTTTCCCATCTAACAAGCAGGACTGACTTTGCTTTTGAAAACATCAATTTTGGCATTCCAAAGACTACATCATTTGAACAAAATTTGTTAGTAGATTTAAAATTAAGATGATTCAATCTCTTATGCCATACCCAATTTTGATCATTTTTGGCTATCATGCATATATGATCGAATATCTTATTTTCTAGTTCATTTTATAAGAATTTCCTACTATACTTCCGGTTAGTAGGGTGTTACCCTATTGATACTTAACGAGGAAGACATGTTTATGAAAATCAATAGTATAACCATTGTCACACATCTAGCTAACACTGATTAGGTTATAACAAAGATCTTAGGTCTAGTGCACTTCGTTACTTCAGTTAGTAAATATCTGTCACCCATCATATGTCTGGAGTAGTCGTTGTCTAGATATCAGATAGACTCCTCCAAACGGCTGATCTGATGTACCTAACAAAACATATATTTACAGCTTTTTGGTACCCATATTCACTTGGGTCCATGATTTATCAGTCTCTTGGGAATTCATATTTGAGTTATTTTGATGGATCTCTCATTTTGTGTGCTTAATAATGCGTATGATTTAGGCTTAGCAGACGTCTTCCTGCCAGCAACAGATCTGTTAACGTTAGAGGATGATTTTTGTTGAAAACGTCTTGACTTACTATCATGTTTTGGTTTGCCAGACTTGATGGCTGCCCTCTTCTTGGGCTTCATCCATCTTTCAGTTGGTTTCACATATTTAACCTCGTCCTTTAAAGTTAGATCTTCACAGCTTGGATCAATTCCTTTTTTAGTTAAATGTCCCTTTACAAAGATTATAGTCTTAAGCTCGCCTTTCACTGGGTTCAACTTTTTATTGGCCTTATCTGGATTTTCATAGTCAAATCCAAAACTGGATTTACATCCGCAGGCCTCAACAGGCTGATCTATAGTCTGACTACATCCTCAAAATTCGTCCAGGAACTAACCACGTAAGTTAAACGTTGGTTTTCAGACGAATAAATTTGAATATTTTCCTTGAGCTTCTCATTCTCAGATGAGAGCTCAACCATTTTGTTTTCAAAGTCTTTTGGTTCAGATACTTGAGATGAAAAGGTGTTATCAGTTTTATTTTTCAAACTCATCTCATTAAAAGAGTGACAGCTTCTTGTACTCAATGACCATGTCATTGAGTGCAGAAGTTAAGTCATCTCTTGTGAACTCTTCTGAGGAGAAGTCAAATACCTCAGATTCATCATCTGCCAAGAAGCATGTGACGACTCCATCATCATTATCGCTTGATGATGAGTCGTATGAATTGCTTTCAACCAACTTGCCTTTGCATTCAACAAACATAAGAGTCTTCTGCTGCTTTTTGTTCTTCCCATCCTTCTTTTTGTCATCCCGCTTCGGCTATCTACATTCAGCCTTGAAGTGTCCTAATTTATCACAATTGAAATACTTCAAGTTAGCCTTGTAATCAATCTTATTATTATTATTATTATTATTATTTGAAGAGCTTGAGTTAGAATTGGTCTTCTTCATGAATTTTCCGAATTTATTCACGAAAAGAGCCATGGCATCGATGCTGATCTGCTCATAAGCAGTCTTCACAGATTTTATGACATGTGGCTCCTTAGAAACCACTAGTGCCTTGGTAGAGATGGATGATGTGGATGGCTCGTCTACGTTCCTAGGGTTTATCTCAAACTCGGAAGCCTTCAGATCGGCAAACATATCATGCAGTTCCATCTTGTTGAGGTCTTTAGATTCCCTTATGGCCATCGTCTTTATATCCCATTTTCTGGAAAAAGCACGCATAACTTTTATTACAACATCTATGTTGATGTATGTCTTGCCCATATTTGTGAGATCAACGATAACCTTACTGAATCTTTCATCAAATTCATTCATTTTTTTCTTCGGGACGCATCTTGATGATATCGAATTGCTATGTGGCAACCATGAGTTTGTTTTCTTTTGTTTGATCGTTTCCCTCACACGCTGAGTCATCCTCTCCCAATTTCCTTTGGCAGTTGTGCATGTGATGATCTTGTTGAACATATTATCGTTCAGTGTCTTGTAGAGAATGTCTTTTGCCATATTGTCGATGTTGTTCTTCGTCTTATCTTCGTCTTATCTTCGTCTTATCTTTAGCGGTCCACTTAGACCTCAGTTTCTCCTTCATCATAGGAGTGCCATCAGGGTTAGTGGTGGAGCTTTCCTTCACTATCTTCATTGGGCCACCGATAATGACATACCACATGTTATCATCTAAGGTCACCAAATGCGCTTGCATTCTTAATTTTCAGTAATCATAGTTTTCTTTTGAGATCATTGGGATCTTGTTGATAATAGACATGGTTGAAAACTGGATGCTTGTGAATATAAAATTTGGCTCTGATACCAATTGTTAGGATTAGTGTTAACTAAAGAGAGGGGGTTCAGAATATAGTTAACAACTTTTAACTTTTGATTCGATGTTAATCATGTGAGGGATTAAGATTCATTTCTATTCTTCACAAATCTTCGCAATCTCTTGAACAAATTCAAGTGCGGAACTGCTTGCTAGATTTGAAGCGTTAGGAAAATGAATTCAAGAAGAGGAAAGGAAATAACACATGGAGTTTTATGGATGATCGGAGATAAAACTTTTACATCACCCCTTCTTTCTCAACAGGAAGAATTTCACTAGAAGGCTTTAACTTGTATAGAAGACTACACAAACCCAGTCAGATAGACACGACTTAACAACTGCCTGTTAATGAACTCCTAGCTAATTCTCTTTTGAACAGAACAAACTCTTTTCAATTTACAATACTCAAATTTCACATAGAAAGAACAATCAATGAATTACAGAATACACTTAGAGCTCACAACACTTGGTAGTTCGTAATTCGTAAGATTTTTTCAAGAAGTGAGAGAACCGAGAGATTCGTTGTTGTCCTTGGATCACCTTTTATACTGAAAATTCAGCGATAGTCGAATCTTCTTCTTTGATACGTGTCAGCTATCTGTTAGATGTTCGCCAGGTGTACGGGAAGGTACACAAGAATATATTCGTTAGATCGTGGCATACCGGATTGTATTGGAGAATATTCGCTGAAACGTGATATACGAGAAGGTACACAACGGACAAGAGGAATATTGAGTACGTGGCACTTGAGTGGTTATAGCTTGATAAGCAGACTGGTCAGACGCTGCTTATGGGCTGAGCAGAAGGGTGAACGCTTCTTTAGATGGCTACTAAAGCAAGGTGTCTACTTACGCACTTCTTTAGACTATAAGTCTGATGAAGTCGGACGATGTCTACTCGCGCACTACTTCAGACCACGTCTGATGTAGTTAGACGACATCTGCTCGCGCACTACTTCAGACCACGTCTGATGTAGTTAGACGATGTTTGCTCACACACTACTTTAGACCACGTCTGATGTAGTTAGACGACATCTGCTCGCGCACTACTTCAGACCGTGTCTGATGTAGTAAGACGACGTCTTCTCGCGCACTACTTCAAACCACGTCTGATGTAGTTATACGACGTCTGCTCGCGCACTATTTCAGACCACGTCCAGTCCCGGCCCGGAGGGGTAGGCAGCCTAGGCCACAGCCTAGGGCCTAGGACAAAAAAGGGGCCCATTTTTTTTATATATTCTAGGTATTAGTAAGGATTTTTAGTTTCTTATTCTTTATTTTCTTTTATTATGTTAGATTTTTTGGCCCATGGCTCTATAGCCCAAACTAACACTATCAGAACAAAAAATTGAAAACCCTACTATCTGTCTCACTATCTGTCTCTCTCAGTCTCTGTATCCTACATCGACAATGAAACCGACAACGAAACTCACAACGAAACCGACAACGAAACCAACAACAAAATAATTTCGACGGTGACTCTGTTTCGCTGGGTTGAGCCTTGAGGTAAAGTTTAACCATTAAAAGTGAAAATTCAACATCAGGGTTTGATTGTTATTTATTTGTATGCTTTGTTTTGAGATTGTGTATTTGTGTGGTTAAGCCGTAAAGATATTTGAAAATAGTTTACTTGTTTGATGGCGCCGAAAAAATATTTATCTGGATATGAAAAACGAAAAAAGGAAAGAATTAGAAGAACAGTTTGTTAAATCTCAAAGTGGTGCGCTTGACAAGTTTGTTAAAAGAACAAAAAGCTTCTGAAAATTTAGACTCCACTGAAGGGATAAATGCTGAAGAAATTAATATAGTTAATGTAGATGAGAATGTGGAGGAAATAAATATCATTCCCGAAAATGATAGTCAAACGAACAACCATTCTATCTCTCTCGTGGATAAAATCATAGTAGATATATATGATCCTATAAATTGGGATAATCTTGATAACAAAACAAGAGATTTATTGGTTGAAAAGGGTCCTAGATGGGAATTAAATCTTGAGTTTCCTTATGATCATATTTCTAGGCGCTTTTCTTATTTTCACTATTCTCAAAAGTTAAGTAATGGAGAAGAAAGGGATATGAAATGGTTGGTTTATTCAAAATCAGTGGATAATGTGTTTTGCTTTTGTTGTAAGTTATTTAAATTAAAAATCACATTAGCAGCTCACTTGCAAATGAAGGATGTAGGAATTGGAAAAATATTAGTAGGATTCTTGAAGAGCTATAAAATGAAATACATTATCATTATCTTAGCCATAAAATTCAGAATGAATTGATCATTATGTTGGCTAACAGTGTACAAAATTCTATTATAAAGAATGTTAAAGAGGCCAAATATTTTTCTGTTATTCTTGAGTGCACTCCTGATACTAGTGCTTTCTCATGAAGGTACGTGTGATATTAATTTGAGTGATTTGTTTTCTGAACTAAAAATACTACAAGTTGCTTTACCTAGTTTGGATATGCCCGCTGCTGAAATTCTTGATTTTGTAATGTCAATAGATTGTTATCCTAATGTCTCTATTGTATATCGAATTTTACTAACATTGCCTATTACGATAGCTTCTGCTGAAAGAAGTTTTTCTAAGTTAAAATTATTGAAAAATTATCTAAGATCTTCGATGTCTCAAGATAGATTGAATGGACTTGCTATTTTATGTATTGAAAAAGATTTTTTGGAGTATATTGATTACGATACAATTATCAATGATTTTGCATCTAAAAATGCAAGAAGAAGTCACTTTCGTTGAAAATTTATGTTGCATCTTTATAGATATTGGAAGGTTATTGAAGATCAACGATGAAACACAAGTGAAGTTTATGCGTAGGGCCCCAATTTCGTGCTTTCGCCTAAGGCCTAAAAAATATCAGGAACGGCACTGACCACGTCTAATGTAGTTAGACGACGTCTGCTCGCGCACTACTTCAGATCACGTCTGATGTAGTTGGACAACGTATGCACGCGCACTACATCAGACCACGTCTGATGTAGTAAGACGACGTCTGCTCGCACACTACTTCAGATCACGTCTGATGTAGTTAGATGACGTCTGCTCGTGCACTACTTTAGATCACGTCTGATGTAGTTAGATGACGTCTGCTCACGCTTGCTTCAGACCACGTCTGAAGACATACGTCTTTTGAGCTGTACCTGCGCAAAGACATTTTCACAACTTTGTTTTGTTTAGACTACATAATTAAAACTATGTCGTACTTATTGTTTTAAGTTTATTAATTTATTATTTCTCTCTTAATAAATTTTTACTTTTCTTTATTTAACTTAATTAAAATATATCTTTAATATATGTATCTCATTTTTTATTTCTTAATTATGAAAATTTATAAACTATTTTATATTATTATCTAATAAATCACCTAAAATACAAAAATTTAATAAAATATAATATCTTCTCTAATTCATTTTACAATATAATATATATATATATATTATCTCTCATTATATATAATAAAATTTTTAAAATATATTTTATATTCTCATTTATTTCTCAATATATTATAATTATATAATATAAATTTATATATTTATATATATATATATCTATATTTATATATCACCAAATTATAAAAGAAATTAAAAAATATATTATCTACTTCATTTACTTTTGAATATATAATATTTATAATAACTTTTCTAAATTCTTTAAATTTATCATTATCTCCCTCATATCATTTTTGTCAAATTTTCAATAAATCACATAGAATAGAAAATTTTAGAACATATAATATCTCTTCTAATTGTTTTTTACCATATATATTATAAATTTATAAATATTCTCTTATATAATTCTATATTTATAACATTTTATATATAATAAAAAATGATTGGGGAGTGAATTTGGGAGAAGGGATTACGTGACGCAATCTGATTAGCTGAAAAAATATAATAATTTCTCTAATTTATCACTTTCATATCTCATTTATTTCTCAATATATCATTTTTTTCAAATCATCTTAAAATTAAACCTATATTATTTATCTTTATTATTTTCAAATTAACACCATTTATAAAAAAATAATTTTGTATAAAAACTCATTTTATCAACATCCATAATTTTTTTTATCAATTACACCGTTTGTTATTTTATCAAAATCCCAAATAAACTTTCATTTTCATTTTATCAATTTGGAAGAAGTGAAGTAAGTGGGAAGTGAATGAAGTAGAAGTAGAAATATCATTTCACTAATATATAAATTATCTACATGGATGAGTAATAAGTGTCAGTTTGATAAAACAACACTGTCATGTAAAATGTTAGAATGAAGTCATAAAAAACATGTGGGGGTAAGATGTGTATAATGATAACCACGAGAAGAAATTGTTGCTGAATGAAATGAGACGATATTAATAATGATGAGATGGTTGGTGAAAAATACTCAAAATTAAGTCATAAGATTAGAAGTTTAAATTTAATTTTGGTGACATAAAAATGTTAATATTGTGATAATATTTTACATATATATTATTTATATTCTAGCAATTATTTTTTTTTTTGCAAGAAAATGTATTGATCGAGACTCATAATCACATTTTGGACAACATATATTCTAGTGGTATATGATATAATCTTAAGCGCCCAACTTAATATCGAATTTTTTAGCCTTACAACTAAACAATATCAATCTATAAAATTTACATTATGATGTACAATTTATATCATATATAATCTATATTTGCTAAATTCCAATAACATTTAAACAATAGTGTCTTAAAACGCATACTCCATTATCCATGTCTAATTTATGATTTTTTTTAGGAAAATTGAATTCCACACGACTCTACATATTAGTGATACTTAATAATTTTAAAGTGTTAAATTTTCACTAGGAATATTTTTATAACATTTGTTTACTTATTTCTCAACATTAAAAGGACGAAGTTAAAGAGAATAATTGATTATTTGTATCAGTTGAATGTGTAAGCGTTGCAAATTTAGTATTTATGTTTTTTAGAGGGGTTGTTAGAACTAATTCAATTCAATATTTTCTAGATGGCCCAAGTTCAAAATAAAAACCCAAATAATATATAATTAATAATAAAAATAAAATGATGTCTATGCAAGTCCAATATGGTGTCAATTAACTATCTATGCATGAATTCTAATACGTATGAATTCTAATGATGTCTCAAGCCTTATGAGAGCAAAATTCACCCCACCTTAACTTTCTAATATTGAAAGTCTCGTCTTTCTCCACAAAGGACAAGAGAACAAACATATTGTAGAAATATCTACCTTCCTCGACTCTATGTAGAAGTTTGATTTATTGTTCATCATAAACAAGGGCGAATCCAGAATTCTTATTTTTGCCTAGGTAGATATTACATTATTACGAGTAATAAGTGAACATATTAATCAAACATTTCCACAAATACTTTTATTAAATTAAAATAAATATACTAAATCTAAAAAGTATTGAGAATACTCGATTTAAAAAACAAATGTATACATTTAAAATTATATATTTGAAGAAAAATTAGATTAAAAAAACATGAGAAGTTAAATGAATTAGGTTTCAAATAACGTGAAAACTAACCATATAAATAAAAAATATGAAAAGTATAATTTAGTGGCAGCTCAATTTGATAAAAATATAGGAAAAAAAGAGAAAAAAAACATGAAAATAAGAAAAAAAACATAAAATCATTATAAAAACAAAATATTAAGTAAGTAAACGCTCGAGAAAACGATTATATATATTTTATTATTTTATTTTTGGTTAGAGGTATAAGATAGTAGTAAGAAATATAAAATACTATTTTACCCATATATTTATATAAATTTTTATATATAATTTTTATTCTATAAGTAATTTGTCTTTTTAATTATATTAAAATTAATAAATATATATATATATATATAATTATCATATTAATATTGTTTTAAAATAAATAATATTATTATATGTTTTAAATTATTTTATATACAATTCCTTATATTTATATAATTATATAAATAAATCATATTTGAAATTAGAATGATAGAATTATAAATTAGTTAGAAATAATAAATTATATAAATATAAGTTGTATTAATTTATAATAATAATAATAATAATAACACTATTTATATAATTAATTATAAATATTATTTATTAATAATGAAATATAATTTTATTTTATAAATTAATTTTATATTTGACTACTATTTTTTAATTAACATTATTAGTTTTTTAAAATGATTATTATATTTAATTATGTATATAATTAATATATATATATATATATATATTTACTTAAAATAATAACTTTTTTTTTTTACAAATATAAAAATTAAAAATCAACTTTAAATAATAAATATATATTTCGTTATAATTTATTATTATATTTTAAAATATAATAAAGAAAATAAAATTGTAATAAATTAAAAAATTAACGAGGCCATCACTAGAGCCATATTGACAAATCTTTGTCTTATAAACTTTTATATATATAAGGTTTTATAAAATTTACTCTGGGCAACCCACCTCCGCCCTCTATGAAGCTCCGTCGTTGTCATAAATATCTCAAATATGTTGACTCTATTATATCTTCGTCTGATTCTAATACATTGAAATTATGATATAATGTATATAGAGCAACACTTGAAACATGACTCGTGTTAAAAGGAAATATCCATACAGTTATCAAAACCGAATTCAATCATCTTACTTCCATAACTCCTCATATTCATAATCTTTTTAATGACTTGCATGTCATCTTCTTCTTAGTAGAGTTTGTCCTAACATTAAACACACAAATCCATGAACCTTGAGTGAATTATCGTATCAATAGATTGAGCCTTATTTCATTCTACGCACTTCATGAGACCAATTTCATCTTCTTTCAACTAACATATGTCCAACAACTCTACTCTCCTCTAATTCTGTAATTGTTATTTGTTTATTTTATTTATGAGCAAATGTTTTTAATATATTCTTTAAAATTTCTGATTATTTATTAATGATAAAAAAGATTTTGCTAAACATTTTTTATATCTATAATTTTTGCCTTATTTATTAAGGTATTATATGAGTCTTCTCTTAAAAATTTAAAATAAGATTCATTTATCTTTTATATTCTTTCAAACTTAATATTATAAAAATTATAAGAAATATTTAAAACTTAATTTATTAGTGATTTTGAATGATTAATTTATTAGTATGAAAATATATGTCATTTTTTTCAAACTCACTCTTAAATGGAATTTTATTAATAATATTTAATTTTATGAATGGTGGTGTGATTTATATAATATTATAATTTTAACTTGTATACTAATTTATAATGTAATTAATTTACACTTATCTTTTATCTTAATTTAAAATGTAACCAATATATATTTCTCTTTAAAAAAATTATTTATTATTACACGCACAACGTAGGGAAATAACTTTAGTTATATATATAATGATGCTTAATTTTTAAATGTTCAGATTGTTGGGTCGAGAGTTGTGGTTAATTTGGATATATATATGAGAGTAAATGGATACTTAGACCGGATTGTGGGTTGACCCGCACATAAACTAAAAACGGTTAAAGAAATTAAAAAGGCTATATTTATGTTTCAAACTTGCAACCTAACAAAATAAGTACAACTCTTTAACGAATTAAGCTAATAACAATTTATATTTTAAATTAACCACCAAATTTGATGAACGCAGGAGAATTTTACAATATAAGTTCAAATTTTTAACTAACTAAAATATATATATATAATGATGCTTAATTTTTAAAGTGTCCGGATTGTCGGGTCGAGAGTTGTGATTAATTTGGATATATATGTGAGAATAAATGAATATTTGGGTCGGATTGTGTGTTGACCTGCCCATAAACATAAAACGGTTAAAAATAAAATAAAAAATGCAACAATCCTTTAACAAGTGTGATAGAGATCTAGTTTGCCGAAGAAAAATAGGCTGTTGTCAATTGAAAATGATTAAAAAAATATGAATCAAATATTTTGATTGACCAAAGTGTGAGGTTACGATAATAAATATAAAAAAATATGAATCAAATATTTGATTGACCAAAGTGTGAGGTTACGATAATAAATATTAAAAAATATGAATCAAATATTTGATTAACCAAAGTGAAAGTGTAAAGTTATGAAATAAGAGGTTCATTCGAAAAAAAATATGGGATGAAATATGTGAGAAGATAAACTGTTTTACCAAAATGAATAAAATATAGAATGAAATTGTTATATTATTTTAATATATTATTCGTGATTTATTAAGAATTTTAAACATTGAATACATATCATTAATTTTTATTATTTTTTATTTATTTATATTTTTATCCATTTATGTGCATCGCACGTGAATCTTTCTAGTTTTCAATAAATCCGTAGAATATAAAATTTAAGAAAATATAATATATCTTCTAATTTTTTTTACCATATATAATATAAATTTATAAATATATATTTATAAATGTTCTCTCATATAATTCTATATTTATAACATTTTATATAAAATAAAAAAATGATTGGGGAAGTGAATGTGAGAGAAGGGTGTACGTGGAGCAACCTAATTGACTGAAAAAATATAATAATATCTCAATAATTCTTCTACTAAATTTATTGAAGCTCATTGAAAAAAATTTATACAATCAATATTAAGACCACCCATAACTGGGTGTCAAATAAGGTATCAAATGGATGTTAAAATAATATCAAATAGTGCTGTAGAGTATCAAAATTAAGTGTTAAAATATGGGTATCATATTTTGATACGAGACCAAATTTGATGTGGCCCAATCACAGCGTGCCAAGTGGCAGCGCTGGTGGTTACTTTTTTGTTTTTGTTTTCTTTTTTAATTACACTTTTGCATAATAATTGATCAAAATATATATATATCATTATTTTTTATTTTTCGAGATCTATAAATAGAGACTTGGTTTGTGTCATTTGGACACCAAAAAATTTCTGAAATTTTCCACCATATTATCATCCTTGTTTGTATCACCTTTCTTTTGAAATCTTCAAACTCTTTCATGTATCCTTCACAAAACTACAACTTCTTTCCAAATTACTTCCCAAATCAAGCTCAAAATTCAAATATACAACCTTCGAACCAAAACATTGAACGTCCGGAAGATCCCATGAATACCGGAATCTATCCTAATTTTCCAAAGAGAAGTGCTACCTCAATTTCAAGTGCATGTTCAAGGCCGATCTGAATCAAATATTCATACTAGGGCCAATCTACGTGACAAAGCACAACATATTCAATTGAAGAAAGATCTTGTCATGCACATTTAGAATAAATTTGGAACAACTCTCCATTAGAGTTTTATGTTTAGAGTGTTTTTTTCTTCTTCATTTTAAATAATATTTGTAAGTTTGATTTACCAAGTGATGAATAATATTGTTTGTGGTTAAAAAAAATGAAATTATGTATAAATGATGTGGAAGTGAGAGAAAGTGAAAAAGTAATTTTGATACCTTGAATAACACTCTGCTATAGGATATGCTAAAAAGTGGGTGTAAAATAGATGTTAAGCTGACGTGGCAGGGTATTAAATGAAAAAATTTGATACCCTGCTGTGGATAGTCTAACAACTAAAAATAATTAATATACATATGATCAAAACATATTTTATATTATATAACATATATCTTACTTTTAAGTTAAAACTATTATTAGAATTAAGTTATTATTAGTGATATATTTTTTATTGAACAATATATATTAATACTCACTTAGTTTTTCATTATAAATATAAGTTTTTTTGGAAAACGGTTAAAACCATTTCATTATAATCCCAAAAGTGGGAGAGTCAGAAATTAAAGCTAGACAAACCCTTGTTATGATTAAGGATGACATTCAAAAGACCATAAAAATTTTTTTAGTAGCATTCATATATTCTAAAAAACAGAGATTACAAACAGAAAAGACTACATTAAAACCTAACCATCCTAGTTTGGGATTTTCGCATGCCATCTATTTTCAATGAGATGCATTCTACCCCTTCTTCTTCCTCTAATGATAAAAGGAGATTGTATTGAAGTGGATGATGATACCCTTTATTATCTTCAACTTGAATTTATGTATTCTTGTCTTCCTTATCTCCAGCTTCAGACTCCACATCAGTTTTGGAATCTTCTTAATCGGATTAAGAATTCTCTATTTCATCTTTGAAATTTTGGGTGTTTTCCTCTTGAGTTTCATCGGCAACAACTTGAGGTTCATCTTCCATATTCATCCTAATTCTTTGCATTACATAAAATTTTCGTTTTCTCTTAACCTTGATTCCCTTTACTTTCTTTCTTTCGCTGCTTTCCTTTTTCTCAGAATCCTTCTTGCTTTCTTCCTCTTCGTTTTCCTAATTTTTGTCTTTTTTATCAATATGATTGACTTCAACAATATGCTCTTCTATTCTTGATTTTTCCGTTTCATTTTCTTGTTTTTTTGCTTATTGGGCTTTCATGATTTTATTTTATTTCTCAATTACTTTTGCATATTTAGTAGTAACATGTTGGAAAATATTACAGAAAGCACACCTGTTTGACCTCCATTCATATGAGATTTCAATTACTGTGGGCTTTCCTTTCTTATCAACAACTGTTATGTTCTTTGATAGGGTACTTTAAGGATGCACTTCAATTCTTATTCTAGAAAAAGTAAGGTGCTCTCTTCCCTATGTAATTGGGTCCATATATAATGGTTTCCCAATAGACTAGAAAGTGACTTAGAGCTTCTGTATTATACATGTGTGCTGGGATGTTCCTAAGTTTGAACCATATTTGGGCTATTTACATTGGCTTTCTTAGAAGGCTCAATTATTCAGACCATCTCTCCAACTTCATACAGTTGGATCCAATATAAGTATGCCCAATTTTTAGAATATCATCCAAGTTTGTTCCCTTTTTGAATTGTAGAAAATTGAGATCATGGATGTTTGCAGAAACCTTCTCCAGTCCCCTCTGCTCCCATTGTTTCATTAGTGATTCCTTAGTGTTTGGGAAAGATACGCGGTTCTTTCCTATATAGTTCCTAAAAACTACATTTTCCCATTCTTTGACGCATTTCTCCTCTACTTCAATGAGAAATTTAAATTCAAAAGGAAAGTTGAGAATCTCAACTTTTGTTTTAAACTCATCCAAGTAGATTTGACATTTGTATGCATGATCTTCTACTTTCTTTTCTGCATTATTTTTCTAGACTTCATTTACCTTTCAAATGGAATTACTCCTGATAGTATATGTCTTTGATTTTGGGGACTTTATTAGATCCCTCATTGTTTCCACTAACCAGTTTACTATCTTTTCGTATTCTTCATTCTTTAGTAGATTCCAATCTTGAAGATAATGTATATTTAATTGGACGGTTGTTTGCTGTATTTTCTCGTTGGTGAGCACAATCTCTCTTTTCTTTTCATACATCAGTAGCTTTGTGATTTGATTTTTAAGTCCAAAGAGGTTTGCTCTATCATTATACCCAACCTTCCATATTTCTTCATTTTCCCCATGTTTTCCTACTGCACTTTCTTCATAATTTATATCATTAATTAGTTCTTTAACTTTGTTGCATTCCTATTTTTTATGTATGATTTCTTCAACAATCATATCGATTTTATTTTCAACTACCTCCCTTAAACCTTCCATCACAAATTATTTGACTTCCTTATTCTTATTTCTTTTCTTTTTTCCCATTTTGATGAATAGCAGAACACAACAACAAAACAAAACAATAATAGAATAGGGTACACTAGAAACCCTAACTATTACATAATAGGGTAAATTAGAAACCCTAACCTACCAACTAAGCTTTACAGATGAATGAATGACCTAGTTATTAGAGTCGATACCGTGTCGATCTTGCTGATTGTGCCGATTGTGCACACGTTCTTAATTTCACAAGCGACTTTAAGCGACTAGCAACCACGACCAAAACAAGCGAAACCACGACCTTGATATTGTGCCGATCATGTTGTTATTTCTATTCATGTTGATTGTGCCGATTGTGTCGTTCATGCTGATCGTGCCGATCGTGCCGTGAAATTTCTAGAGTTTTCCTCCTTCCTCCCTTATAAATATAGAGTTTGTATCATTCTTCTTTTTTTCAAGATACTATTTAAGAGATATTGTTTATAATTTAGTGAAGTAGTTTTATTAATCCAAATTTTCCATTACCTACTTTCAAATTTTTTGGACTGGGTCGTAATGGAAAAAAAGAGATTTTTAAAAAATTGGTTATAAATAGATATTTACATGCTCAACTATAATATCAAACCCTATAAATGATAGGTAAAATGTGTTATAAAGTACTATCATATCATTCATCCCGTATGAGATTATCCCCTCACATATTTTCGATCAAATTACTTTGTTCTTTCCGTAATGACAAATTCTCTAATGAAAACTGTTGGGTCAAATTATTTTGACTAAGGGTCAAAGTATTCTGACCAATGGAATTTTGATGATAAGTTGGTATAAAACTTATATGAAGCCGTCTAATTGTTTTTGGTGTAGGTGTAACGAAAACATGCTATATTAGACTAAGTCTTAATGAGGTTCATTAGACTTATTGGCTATTAGACGCATTGAGTCAGACGTGTAGTCTAACAATCGTAGTTAGACGTGCAGTCTAACATATACGTAGTTAAACATGTAGTCTAACAGATACGTAGTTAGATGTGCAGTCTAACCGACGTAGTTAGACATGCAGTCTAACATTTACGTAGTTAAACGTGCAGTCTAACAGATATGTAGTTAGACGTGTCGTCTAACAAATGAGAGTTAGACGTGCAATCTAACTCCTTCAGATTAATCTGAAGGGAAATGTAGTTAGACGTGTCGTCTAACAGTTGAGAGTTAGACGTGCAGTCTAACTTCTTCAGATTAATCTGAAGGGAAACGTAGTTAGACGTGCCGTCTAACAGATGAGAGTTAGACGTGTAGTCTAACTTCTTCAGATTAGTCTGAAGGGAAACGTAGTTAAACGTGTCGTCAAACATATGAGAGTTAGACGTGCAGTCTAACTCCTTCAGATTAGTCTGAAGGGAAACGTAGTTAGACGTGCCGTCTAACAGATGAGAGTTAGACGTGCAGTTTAACTCCTTCAGATTAGTCTAAAGAGATGCATAGTTAGACGAGTCGTCTAACAGATGAGATTTAGACGTGCAGTTTAACTCCTTCAGATTAGTCTGAAGGGAACCGTAATTAGACGTGTCGTCTAATCCCATTAGAACAGGTGGTCTAATGGATCCTGCTATTAGACGTGGGCGTTTAATTTCATTAGACTTGTCAGTCTAAGTGAAAAACGTCTAATGTCATGCTTATGTAGTTGCTTGAAGCTAGCATCCGGCTACCCACGATCAACTAGCTGTATGCTACTCCTGCTCCACTTTTCATTGCAGATCTGTAAGACAGCCCGTTGCAACCAATTAACTAATGCCACGTAAGCAAATATTCTTCCCACTACTTTTTTCTTGCAGGAATATCCTAGAAAAATATTTGGCGCACTACCAGATTGGTACGGCCACGATCCTAGTGCTCAGAGTTTTTTGTACCTGTGTACTATGGAGGCGTTACAATGGAAGTTCGCCACGTGTCTTTATAGAAGATTCGACCGTTGGTTCCTGCTCCTTATTTAAAGATCTTCAAGGACAACGGATAACAGATCTATCTATTGATCAGTCGCTGAACACTGAGAATACGCAAACAAACTACTGAACTTACTCACGAATTGCTTTCTTGCTTTATTGTGTGTTTATCAAGAAAGAGATAAAATCAAAGTATTGTCTAGCCGAGTGATATTCTTCAATATATTATAAGTTGAACATAGTCTGTTCTATTCAATAGTGAGCTAGCCGTGCAACTGTATTTGATTCTAAGAAACGTATAATGAATCCTTCCGGTGGTTGGAAGAAGGGGTGACGTAGGAGAGTTTTGCTCCGAACATCCATAAACAAAATGCTGTGTCATTTACATTCAATCATCTTCTTATTCTTTGATTCTTAGCTTCAAACCTAAGCAAACGTTTCTGCACTTGAATCGTTCAACAGTTTGCAAGGGTTTGTGAAGAATAGAAAGTGATTTAAATTCTTAACATGATTTCTATCAAATCGTTTATCCGAAGCCGTCATCAATAGCTAGACCCCCATCTTTATCGATTACGCCGATCCTATCAATTGGTATTAGATCCATGTTTCTATTCTCAAGCTTTCACTAAGAATGGACTAGTGAAGACAAGAGGAAAAACTTACTCAACAACATAACATTAGACGTTATGTACAAATCTCTTGATAACAGTATGTTCAACTACATCATCGAGTGTGATACTGCCAAGGAGATTTGGGACAGACTTACCCAACTGTGTGAGGGCAATGATAAAACAAAGGAAAACAAGACCATGGTTGCTACTCAATAGTTCGACAGTTTCAAAATGCGTCCCGGAGAAACGATGAACGAGTTCGACACAAGGTTTAGCCAAGTTATCTCCACTTTATCTATTCTCGGCAAGACCTATAGCAACAGGGAGATTTCTATCAAGGTCATGCGTGCTCTTCCAAGGGAGTGGGACATAAAGACGATGGCCGTGAGGGAATCAAAAGACCTCAACAAGATCTCTCTCTTTGATCTGTTTGTTGATCTCAAGGCCTATAAGTTCAAGTTGAACTCAAGGATTGAAGAATATCAATCCACATCCATTATTATTGCCAAAGCGTTGGTGACAGCTAAAGAGCCTCCCGCCGCTCCTGATGTACAGACAGTAGCTCAGAAGCTTAGCAACGATGATATGTCTCTCTTCGTGAAGAAGTTTGGCGACTTCATGAAAAAGAGCAACTCTAACTCAAGCTCTTCAAATTATAATGATAATAAGAAATCCAAAGCTAATGTTAAGTGTTATAACTGTGGCATTTTAGGTCATTACCAATCAGAATGTTGGAAGCCTAAGCGTGAAGAGAAGAAAAATGACAATGAAAAGGAGTTGAAGGCTCTTATTGCAGGGGACGGGAAGAGCAAACGAAACCATCGTGATTCTTACTTCTCAACTAGCGACAATGATGAAGAAGAGGTGGCTTGCTTCATGACAAGAGAAGAAGAAGATACCCAGGAAACTGAGGTATTTGACTTCTCCTCTGAAAAGTTTTCAAGGGAACAACTAGTAGCTGCACTAGATGACATGGTCATAGAGTATAGAAAGCTAGCAGAATCCCTAAATGAAACAAAGTCTTCATCTAAGGTGTCTCAACCGATTTTATCTCAAACTCAAGAATCAAATGTTTTTTAAAAGAAAGTAATAGAGATCTCATCCGAGAATGGGATGCTCAAGGAACAGATTCAAACTCTTTCTTCTGAAAACAAAAGGTTAAACTATGTTGTTAGTGCTTGGACGAGGTCTAGAGAAGCTGTCAAATATCAGATTAGTCTGTTGAAACCTGCTAAATCTAGATCAGGTTTAGAATTTGATGGAAATGACCCAAGCTAGTCATGCAAAAAGTCAAACTCAGCAACTGACAAGCTTAATCCAATTTGTTTTGTCAAAGGGAGTGTGACTCTTACTGAATCTGATCTGATTCATGAAGAGGTAGCTTTGAAGAATGAAATAATTTATGTTCCGCCGCCTGTTAGCTGGCTGAAAAATAATTTAGATGCAGCCAAAAAGTCTGGCAATCTAAAACCACACTCAAAGTCAAGGAGTTTTAAAAGAAAATCATCTTCAAAAGCTAAAAGATCAGTGTCTAGCAGGAAGGCGTCTGCTAAGTCAAAATCATACACATTAATCACAACATAAAATGGGAAATCCATTAGAATAACTCAAATATGGATTCCTAAGGGACTGATTGATCGAGGACCCAACTAAATGTGGGTACCAAAGTTTGTAAATATTTTCTTGTGTAGGTGATACAAGAGAGCTATAGGAAGGAAGCATAGAGAATAATCTTCTGAGTATACATCTTAGGAGATCAACAATGGCATTTTCCATTCTAGTGGACTAAGTGTTTTTATGTTTTAATTTTTTTTTTGGGTCATAAGGACCTCAAAACATTTGTTTATTCATTTTATTCTTCCACAAAATGAGAGGGAACATTTATTTTGAAAATAAAGGCACAGGCAGCAAAATGCCTTAATCGGTCTATTAGACGAGGTCGTCTAAGAAAAATAGCATGTACTTAGACGTATTTTTACTCACACTCTATGCATCTAAGTCTATGTGTCTTGGTTAATAACCTGCGCGGTTAGACGTATACGTCTAATAGACGTTAGACGTTTTTATGACAAGAGCAAGTGGATGCTCACGTCTAACCAAACACACGTATAATACGTGATGTTCATGCTTAATTAGATGTCGTCGTCTATTAAACGTTAGACGTTTATGAGACACGTAATTAGACGTTTGCGTCTAATAGACGTTTAGTTTTCATAGATTGGTGTAGTAAGAAAAATGTCTAACTACGTGTGTATTAGATTGATCAAGGATAATTGTCACACGTGTTGTGATGTCTAAATTTTTCTCACTCAAACATATACATTGTCATCTCAGAATAACATGAAGACATATGTCTTTCAAATTAAGAGAAAATGACTAATATACCCTCAGAATAATGATGACTGCATGGAAAGGATGTCTATATTTATTGAATGGGTCCTACCCTTAGGAAATATGACGGTTATCTAATGCGACTCTTGGGAGTCTATATAAGGACATTCTATATGAGATTGAAAAAGCTTTTTCTCTCTCAAAATATCTTAAGAACCCTAGATTTCTTTGATTTTCTCTAAGAAACCCTTGTTCATCTTGTGTCTATTCGTATTTTTTCAAAATGGGCAATAAGAGAATCACACTCGGTCATTGCACTTTGCAGGTGGACTTTCCTTCCGTCTACACGTTCGATCAGCAAGATGTGGTCGATATGTTCCGATCCCTTAAATATTTCGGTCTCGGAAAGTACCTTGGAGGGTCGTTCATATTTCACGAAAAAGAAGTCAAGGAGTTTTTCAAATCGGCGACGATGGTCGGCGATTCTATTACTGCAACAATGAATGATACTGAAATATCCTTCAACGAAGCATCCTATACGGAGTTTTTCGAACTTCCATCGAAGGGGCACACGTTCAATCTTTCTCGGCCATCGGAAGTCACGATAGAAATGAAGACGGTTTTCTCAGCCGACGGCTCGGAGATTCGATTAAACGGGAGTAAGAAAGCTCTCAAACCCCACTTTATTTTGTTGAATGATGTGGTTGCTAAAGCGCTTCAAGGAAAGGCGGGCTCTTTTCATATCTATGATCAAGACCGTTTTGACTATATGACGTCTATTTTTAAAGGGATTTAGGTCAACTGGTCCTCAACCTTGTTCATAAACCTGTGCTCAACGATTAATCAAGAGAACAATAAAAGTGTGAGTTTTGCTGCTCAACTTAGTCGTCTGTTGGAACATTTGGGGGTCTCCGCGGGGGATTCTGAGCCAATCAATTCTATCTGAGTGTATAATGTGTTCATTGTTGCCAACACCCTTGTCCAAATGAAGAACAACAAGGAATCGTTGTCTGGAGCATCAAGCTAACAAATAGGAGGAAGGTCTGTTACTCGCTCCAAGAAACTAGCGGCTTCTATTCTGTCGACAAGAGCTAAGAGAATGAGAACAATCAATGAATCAGAGGCTAGTTCCACTAGTCTGAAAAGTTATTCGAAGAAGGACTATGGAATAGTCGATTTCGGAGTTAAGAAAGGTCTAGTCGAACTTGTTGCTATTCCAATGTCTCCTCTGTCTCCAGCCGCGAGTCAGTTAAGAAAACCTGCTAAGTCATCAGCTTTAAGAGGAGATAAATCAAAGGCGCCCAGGGCGTTTAATTCTGTGAAAGTATCGTCTAAGATAACCCCATCTCAATCTCCGGCCTAAGTACTTAAATTTAATGTTCCTGTGATGGAACAAGATAAAAAAATTTCTGTTCTGGAACCTGTTGTCGGGCCAACTGTTGAGCCAGTTGGTCCAAACATTGATAATCTTGACAGGACTTCATCCCCTATCCGTGTACCTGAGTTTGTAGCAGCTGAAGCTACAGTTTCATTTGAATCAGAGCGAGGTGCAGTTCTTACCCTTGTTGCTGGTAATGCATCTGAAAAGGCCCTTTCTATGCCAGTCAAAGAATCCCCTGTTTCCAATCTTGTCCCAATAGAGTCCTTAGTGACTGGAAAGCTTGTTCAGTCAGAACCCACGTCAGGACTCTTTGCTAGGCCTCTTTCTGCTCATGAGTTAATGCGTTCCACAAGAAAGGCTACTGGAATCACGTTTGGGGAACCAAGGCCTACTCCAAAGCCTGTTGAGGTTATTAGAAAAGGGAAGGATGTTGCAACTAACTTTAATGAGGAGGTTTCTGAAGCAACATGCATTGTCAATCTTATAATGGATCAGGCCAATATAAATGCTGCTAAAAAGATCGAGATCTTTGATACTTAGGTCTTGAACATAATGTCTATTAAGTATGATGAGGTCATCAAGGGTAAAGGTATAGGCAATCAATGGTTGAAGCTAGTCAACACTGAAAAGAGAGTCCTGAAATGGGATAAGACATCGGAAGTTGATGAAGCTCTTAAGAGAAAAGAGCTAGTTGAAGCAAATTTGAGAGGGAGAGCTCTCTTTCCGATTCTTCAAGCTAGAAGAGCCAATTTCAATCCTCTTGAGAGGAATGCTAAGGCAGAGGAGAAAGCTCTGAAAAGATTAGACGAGATTATGCAAGATTACATTTCTATCGTTGTCAGGTACGTTCATGGAGCAAATTTCTCCGGGGCTAGTCCATTTGGAAGTTCCTCAGATGAAGATTAACTTATGGATCTATCCGATGATCATGATGTTGCTGAAGATGAGCAAGTTGCTGCTCTTCTTATAGAATTGGGAAGGTTTTCAGTTGAAGAAAAAGTCTAATGGCTCAACCCAGAATTGAGCAAATCGTGGAACCCGTTCAATCCAATCCCATTATCGAAGAAGAAGAAGTTGTTAAGGAACCCGTTCAAGCCCTTGTTACCTAGGAAAAGGAAGTGTTGGAGTCCCCTGTTCTTGAAGAAGAAGCATCTCTAGAAAAGGAGGCTGAAGTAAGTCAGCCTAATGAAGCTAGATATGAGGGGAAACCCATAAAAGACAAGGAATCGGAGAAGAGTTCATCATCTGAGGGGGAACAAGCTAAAAATGATGAATCATCAGAAGGGCTTTCGTTGTCTCAATGTTTCATTCTAGAATCACCCAAGCCTCGACCATTTCCTGATATCAATGATGCGAATATTCATGATGATGTTCTCAATTTTCCTCATCATTCAGACGGGTCACCCGGTCCAGTTCACAAGGTACGTGAAGATTTTGTTGATGATGAAGAAGAAGGAAAGTCTAAAAGTGATTTAGAGAAGGATGGACCCGAGCAGTCCATGCAAGTTCACACCCATATCAGTCACATTCAGACCGCTCCATCAGATTCTCAAGAGATTTCATCTAATGAGGATCCTCTGCTGGTGGTACGAAGCTTATGAAGTCTATGACAGCATTAATGGGCACTCATCATAAGAATATGGCTGTAATAGAATCCAATATGGTAAAGACTATGAAGACTCAAAAAGCAAACAAGAAGGAATTTGTCGATCTTCTTAAAACCTATAATGAGATGGAGTAGACACTAAAGAGGAACACGTACGAGATTCATACCAACAAGACATACACCAAATTTGAAAAGAACTTCTTCAGACGACAAAGCGACTTGATCAACTATGAAAGGGAAAATGTCGTTGAACTTCATAATGAAGTTATGGATAGAATTAGCTTGCTTAGAAATCAGATGGTTGAGATTCAAGGCAATATGAGTGGAGCTGATGCTGAGCGGTTAGAACATGTTGATTCCTTTGCAAGGAAGATTCAGGCTGAAGAAGATGCTAAGGCTGCTACCGAGATAGAGAAGAATCTCATTACTCAAGGCGATGACAATAGCGATAGAAGAGGTGGTGGTGTTTCAACAGGCACCAGATTAAAGAGAAAGCCAACTGGTGATGATAACGATAGTCCAATCAAAAGAGGCAGAGGTCACATCGGTGATCGTGGTGGTAGAAGTGGTGGAAGTGATCACGGTGGTGGATGTTGTCGTGTTGGCCGTTCTCTCCCTCCGTATCGAAACTTTCTGACTAGTGAAGAATTTAGCTGTCAAGGATCTCGCTACCCAATCGACCCACTTATGAAAAGGGAAGATCAATAATCTCTTTTCTCCTAAACTATCTTCTGTTAGTTTGTGAACATGGTTCTTTAAACTTGGTTTCTGAATATTGGTTTTTGAAACTTATTTCTGTAAAACGGGTAAACAAGTTAGACTCTTTCTTCTATTGGATGGAGGTTTATCTCTTAAATTATGCAAAGTTTTAACATCATCATCAAAAAAGGGAAAATTGTTGGGTCAAATTATTTTGACTAAGGGTCAAAGTATTCTGACCAATGGAATTTTGATGATGAGTTGGTATAAAACTTAAATTAAGCCGTCTAATTATTTTTGGTGCAGGTGTATCGAAAACATGCTATATTAGACTAAGTCTGAATGAGGTTCATTAGACTTATTGGCTATTAGACGCATTGAGTTAGACGTGCAGTCTAACAGACGTAGTTAGATGTGTAGTCTAATAGATACGTAGTTAGACATGCAATCTAACAGATACGTAGTTAAATGTGCAGTCTAACAGATACATAGTTAGACGTGCAGTCTGACAAACGTAGTTAGACGTGCAGTCTAACGGATACGTAGTTAGACGTGAAGTCTAACAGATACGTAGTTAGACGTGTCGTCTAATAGTTGAGAGTTAGATGTGCAGTCTAACTCCTTCAGATTAGTCTGAAGGGAAACGTAGTTAGACGTGTCGTCTAACAGATGAGAGTTAGACGTGCAGTCTAACTCCTTCAGATTAGTCTAAAGGGATGCGTAGTTAGAAGTACCGTCTAATAGATGAGAGTTAGACGTGCAGTCTAAGTCCTTCAAATTAGTCTGAAGGGAAATGTAATTAGACGTGTCGTCTAACAGATGAGAGTTAGACGTGCAGTCTAACTCCTTCAGATTAGTCTGAAGGGATGCGTAGTTAGACGTTTCGTCTAACAGATGAGGGTTAGACGTGCAATCTAACTCCTTTAGATTAGTCTGAAGGGAACCGTAATTAGACGTGTCGTCTAATCCCATTAGACTAAGTGATCTAATGAATTCTGCTATTAGATGTGGGCGTCTAATTTCATTAGACTTGTCGGTCTAAGTGAAAAACGTCTAATACCATGCTTAAGTAGTTGCTTGAAGCTAGCATCCGTCTATCCACGATCAACTAGTTGTATGCTACTCCTGCTCCACTTTTCAGTGTAGATCAGTAGGACAACCAGTTGCAACCAATTAACTAATGCCACGTAAGCAAAATATTCTTCCCACTGCTTGTTTTTGTAGGAATATCTTAGAAGAATATTTGGCGCACTACCAGATTAGTACGGCCACGATCCTGGTGCTCAAAGTCTACTGTTCCCGTGTACTATGAAGGCGTTCCAATGGAAGTTCGCCACGTGTATTTATAGAAGATTCGACTGTTGGTTCCTACTCCCTATTTAAATATCTTCAAGGACAACGGATAACAGATTTATCTATCGATCAGTCGCTAAAAACTGAGAATACGCAAACGAACTACTGAACTTACTCATGAATTGCTTTTTTACTTTATTGTGTGTTTATCAAAAGAGAGATTGAATCAAAGTATTGTCTAGATGAATGATATTCTTCAATATACTGTAAGTTGAACAGAGTCTGTTCTGTTCAACAGTGAACTAGCTGTGCAACTGTATTTGATTCTAAGAAACGTATAGTGAATCCTTCTGGTGGTTGGAAGAAGGGGTGACGTAAGAGAGTTTTGCTCCGAACATCCATAAACAAATTGTTCTGTCATTTACATTCTGTCATCTTCTCATTCTTTGGCTCTTAGCTTCAAACCTGAGCAAACGTTTCCGCACTTGAATCGTTCAAGAGTTTGCAAGGGTTTGTGAAGAATAGAAAGTGATTTAAATCCTTAACAGGATTTCTATCAAATCATTTATCCGAAACCGTCATCAATAGCCAGACCCCCGTCTCTATTGATTACGCTGATCCTATCAAAAACTAGTCTTATATAAAAGGATTTTAATTTTCTAAATACAATTATAAAGATATAAAAATAAAAAATATATTTAATAAAATATATTAGAAGTCTTTTAACAATCCTCTTTTTTTTCAAACATCATTCAAAAGATAAATTAAGTTTTAAGCCAATATAATTTATTTATATTTATTCATGTCCTTAAGTTGAAATCAGGTATTGACTATTGAAAATTATGTTACTTTTTTTTATTTAATGAATTCTAATTTCGATTTTTATGATGTTTGTAAAATGAAGAGTAATGTTGTGTTCCTTTGATTATGAATTATTTTTATTATTGTATAACAATAATTCACAAAATAAAATGTTTTTTAAATTCAACACAAATTTGATGAATGCGGAATATTTAAACAATATAAGTTCAACTTTTTAACTAACTAATCTATATATATAATGATGCTTAATTTTTAAAGTGTCCAGATTGTCGGGTCAAGAGCTGTGGTAAATTTGAATATATATGTGAGAGTAAATGAATATTTGGGTCGGAATGTGTGTTGACCTGCCATAAACTTAAAACGGTTAAAAATAAAATTAAAAATGCAACAACCCTTTAACAAGTGTGATTGAGATGTTGTTTGCCAAGGATAATAGGTTAGTGTCAATGAAAGTAACTAAAAAAATATGAATTAAATATTTGATTAACCAAAGTGTGAGGTTATGAAAATAAATATTAAAAAATATGAATCTAATATTTGATTGACCAAATTGAAAGTGTAAGGCTACGAAATGAGAGGTTCATTCGAAAAAAATATGTGATGAAAGATGTGAGAAGATAAGTTGTTTTATCGAAGTGAATAAAATATTGAATGAGAGTATTATATTTATTTAATATATTATTCGTGATTTATTAAAAATTTTAAACATTGAATACATATCATTATTTTATTTATTTATATTTTTATCAGTGTTCATCGCACGGGAATATTTCTAGTTTTCAATAAATCGCGTAGAATAGAAAAATTAAGAAAATATAATATCTCTTCTAATTGTTTTTTCCCATATATAAATTTTTAAATATAAATTTATAAATATTCTCTCCTATAATTCTATATTTATAACATTTTATATATAATAAAAAAATGATTGGGGGAGTGAATTTGGGTGAAGGGTGTACGTGGTGTGAGGCAACTTAATTTGTTGAAAAAATATAATAATTTATCTATCTTCTATC
Source organism: Impatiens glandulifera (assembly GCF_907164915.1). Taxonomy (NCBI): domain Eukaryota; kingdom Viridiplantae; phylum Streptophyta; class Magnoliopsida; order Ericales; family Balsaminaceae; genus Impatiens; species Impatiens glandulifera. The sequence goes on from NC_061867.1 coordinate 27,653,378, forward strand.
TTTTATTTCTCAATATATCATTTTTTTTTAAATCATGTTAAAACTAAACATGTATTCTTGATCTCTATCATTTACAAATTAACACCATTTTATAACAAAATAATTTTGTATAAAAAGTTATTTTATTGATATCCATAAATTCTTTTTATCAATTACACTAGTTTATTATCTTATCAAAATTCCAAATAAGCCTTCATTTTCCAAATATGTGAGAGTACATAAGATATCGATAATGATAATCACGAGATGAGATTGTTGTTGACCGAAATGAGAAGATGTCAATAATAATGAGATGTTTAATAATAATGAGATGTTTAATAATAATGAGATGTTTGGTCAAAATACTCAAAATTAAGTCATAAGATTAGAGGTCAAAATTTAATTTTAGTGACATAAAAAATGTTAATCTTATAATAATATTTTAAATATATATTATATTATATTCTAAAAAATATTTTTATTTTATTTTTGCAATAAGAAGTCTCGATTAAAACTCATAATCACATTTCAGACAACCTAAATTCTAAATATACATATATGATAGAATCTTAAGCGCCCAACTTAATACCGAAATTTTCAGCCTTTCAAACAAAAAAAAATAATAACTTATAAAATTACATTATGATGTACAATTTATATTATATATAATCTATACAGTTATTAAATTCCAATAACATTTAACCAACATTGTTTTAAAACGCGCATACTCCATTATCTAAGTTTAATTTATGAATATTTAAAAAAAAATTGAACTCCACACGACTCTACATATTATTGATACTTAAATAATTTTAAATTATAAAATTTTAATGTATTAAATTTTCACTAAAAATATTTGTATAGCATTAAATGGACCACGCTTAAGAAAATAAATGATTATTTGTATCAGTTGAATGTATAAGCGTTAAAAATTTAGTATTCATGTCTTTTAAAGGTGGTTATTACAACTAATACAATTCAATATTTTCTAGATGGCCCAAATTCAAAATAAAAACCAAAATAATATATAATTAACAATAAAAATAAAAAATAAATATGTCTTCCCACAAAATAGATAAACAAATAAAATCAACTATCAAAAATCAAATAAATTAAATTTTTTCTCAAAATAGATTAACAGAACTAATTTATAATCTAGAAAAACACACAAAAACTAATTTATAAAAAATCTAGTAAAAAAATCATATTAATTTTCATGAATTCCCTTAAATATTCTCCAATCTTTTCTAAATTACGTTTAACAAATTGACACGTAATCTATAGAAAAATATTATATAAATATTTGGAATAATAAAAATTAAAAAAAAATATATTTTAAAAACTAATCATTCTATTATTGTTACGTGTTTGAGTAGAAGCACCAAATTCTATTAATAATTTTACAATTTTAACTTTTTCATATAATGTTGCTTTATGTAAAGGTTATACCAAAAAAATAAAAAAAATAATTATAATATAATTTAAATATAAATATAAATATTTCGTATTAAAAATTCTCTCTCGAAATGGAATCTCTTGTGCCATCCACCCTTCAAATTGATTTCAACTCTTTGTCCATGTTGGTGATACCTGAAATGATAGCCATGTTTGTGTGATCGACTTTTAAAAAAAAAATTGATCGGTTCGTTTGAAAATTCTGGGACACTCTTTAAAAAAATTTATTTTTTTTGAAAACGTTAGGGGAATTAATTTTAATGTTTGAAAAGTTGAAGTTTTAAAAATAAGGCTTTGTAGACAACTCCATATCTTACCTTCCCGTCGAATTTGGGAGAGATTGTGAGTTTTTTAATGTGAAGTATGTCATAGGCCTTTTTTTAATTTTTTTCAATATTAATTAACCTCACGACTAGAGAGTCGCCACATAATTTCAAAAATTAGGAAATTAAGAGATGTGAGTTCAGCGTTTGGTTATGTGTGGAAAAGGGTTTTTTAGACGCTATGTCCTACAATGCCCCTAAGGTCTCTACTAATTAATTTTGGCCTTTTTTTAAATTTCTTACGCTTTACATTTTAGAATTTTTCTATTTTAAAAATTTAAAGGGTTTGCATGAGATAAAAAAAAAGATAAAAAAAATAAAAAAAATAAAGAAAGACAAAAGAAAACTAAAGCAAATAAAACTGTACAAAGAAAATATTTTTTTTTTTTACTTTGGGTTCTTTCAATTCAAATGGCCATAAAGTTTTATAAAAGTTTACTAATACATAATTTAACATCTTAGATCTAATTATTTAAATAATAATAATAATAATAATAATAATAATAATAAAAACTGTACAAAGAAAACAATTTTTTTTGTTTTTTTATTTTGTTTTTTTACTTAAGGTTCTTCATCTACATTCAAATGACCCTTAAACTTTTATAAAAGTTTATTAATATATAATTCAACATCTTAGATCTAATTATTCAAATAATAATAATAATAAAACTGTTAAAAGAAAACAGTTTTAGTTTTTTTTACTTAGAGTTCTTCAAATTCAAATTACCCTTAAAGTTTTATAAAAATTTATTAATATATAATTCAACATAATAGATCTAATTATTTAAATAATAATAATAATAATAATAAAACTGTAAAAAGAAAACAACAGTTTAGTTTTTTAACCTCTTATTTACATTAAACTTTCTATTTTTTAGTTATATTTTATTTTATTTACATAGATCTAATTATTAAAATAATAATAATAATATAATAATAAAACTGTAAAAAGAAAACAACAGTTTAGTTTTGTTTTAACCTCTTATTTACATTAAACTTTCTGTTTTATAGTTATATTTTATTTACATGTTAAATATATTATTAATGTTTACATAAATCATAAATAAAGTTAAAGAACTAATTAGCAACCCAAAAACAATTTTATTATATGAAGACAAAAACTAAAGGTGAAGTCAAGAAGCTTACAAAAAGATGGTTATTTTCTTGACTCAAGTGGATGAACTCTTTTATTTCAAAGGGCATCCTAAAGGCACTTGAATATTAAAATGTAAGGTTTTAAAAAGAGGAAGAAGGTCACATGAAATGAAAAGAGAGAGAGGAACTCTAGGGCCCAAAGGTCCATTTAACACACTTTATCGTTGGAATGAGATTTCTCTTTTAAATATATATAAATGTTTAAAAAAACACTTGACATATCACTAAATGTCAAGTAATATCCAATAGAATTTAAGCTTTTAATAATAATTATATAATACTTGGTCATTTTAGTTTTTAATAAAAAAAAATGACCAAGCCTTTCAATCTTTTCTTCCACACACGGTTGAAACTTTCTTTCTTGCAACTTCTTCCCTTTATCCTACAAAAGAAATAAAATTAAAACAAACAATAAAAAGAAAGTAATTTTATTATTATTAATTATTCCTATTTGTAAGGAACAATTCTAATTATAATAAAATGCTAACTAAATAAGTCAAATAATTAAGTTGCAAAACCTAATCTAACAAACTTTTATAAAAACGTTAATACATATTTTATAAAATATATATTTTAAATACTCAAGATAATTAATTAAATAAAACCCTAAATATTCTAAGTATAATAACTTCCCTAAGTGTTGTAACATAGACAAATTACAAACTTAACTTATTAAGAATTCAAAATCAATTATTTTCGAAACTCAATTGTTCTAAAAGTAATCGTCTTTAAAATAAATCATGCAATAAGTCCGTGAATGAATTCAAGAAACTTGTGTGGGCTCGGATTTATGAAAAGCATAAACTATAAAATTGGGGGGGGGGGGTGAAAAATGAGTGTCTACAGAATGCCCCTCTTGGAGAAAATTTGTAGAAAACACTAGGTCTTAGAAAAATGCATGTCCAAGCTTGAAAATAGGCACTGCGTTTTGAAAACACTCAACTTATAGTTTATTTCGGATCCTTTGAATAAAAAGAGAACAAACCTGACGAGTCTCTCAGGAGACCCGTGTAATTTACCCTTCATTCCTCAAAGTCGGTTTATCATCCACTCGTTGACGATTCACCTTTTGTTTAGAATATGCATCGCTCCTGGTTTATCGATCGTGTAGATTGAGCCTAGTGGTTTCGACCATATTTCTACACGCCTTGCCTTATCTTTGGATTGTACATGAGTACACATCTTGACTCGGTTTGCTGATTGTGTTTATTGTTTATTACTCTTTTCATTGAGCAATTTAATAGTCATTTTAATCACAACTCTATTTAGTGATTATGCTTGTCTCGCTTTTCACATTGAGCGGAAATTTTTTAATGATTATTCTAATCACAACTCTGCTTAGTGATTATTATAGATTTAAGTATTGCTGGTCTGTTTAGAGAAATACTATATAATCACAACTCTACTTAGTGATTATTATAGATTTAAGTATCGCTGGTCAGTTTAGCGAAATACTATTTAATCACAATTCTGCTTAGTGATTATTATAGATTTAGAGTATCGCTTTTCATTTTAGCGAAATACTATTTAATCACAATTATGCTTAGTGATTATTATAGATTTAATTGTCGTTGATTAGTTTAGCGAAATACTATTTAATCACAATTCTGCTAAGTGATCATATAGATTTAAGTATCGCTGGTTAGTTTAACGAAATACTATATAATCACAACTTTGCTTAGTGATTATTATAGATCTAAGTATCTATAGTCAGTTTAGCGAAATACTTATTTAATCACAATCTACTTAGTTATTATACAGATTTAAGTGTCGCTGGTCAGTTTAGCGAAATACTATTTAATCACAATTCTACTTAGTTATTATATATATTTAAGTATCGCTGATCAGTCTAGCGAAATACTATTTAATCACAATTCTTCTTAGTGAATATATAAATCTAAGTATCGCTGGTCAGTTTAGCGAAATACTATTTAACCATAATTCTTCTTAGTGATTATATAGATTTAAGTTTCGCCGGTCAGTTTAGCGAAATACTATTTAATCACAATTCTGCTTAGTGATTATATAAATCTAAGTATCGCTGGTCAATTTAGCGAAATACTATTTATTCACAATTCTGCTTAGTGATTATTATAAATCTAAGTATCGTTGGTCAGTTTAGCAAAATACTTTTTAATCACAATTTTGCTTAGTGATTATATAGATTTGAGTATCGCTGGTTAGTTTAGCGAATACTATTTAATCACAATTCTTCTTAGTGATTATATATATTTGAGTATCGCTAGTTAGTTTAGAGAAATACTATTTAATCACCATTCTTATTAGTGATTATTATAGATTTAAGTATTGCTGGTCTGTTTAGAGAAATATTTTTTATTCACAATTCTGCTTAGTGATTTAAGTTCGAAGTTAGACTTCCTTAATTTTCAAGGCATTAGCGTCTTTTTCAGCGATCTTTGAAATACTTTCAAGAATCGATTCCGTACTTTCTTCCTTAGAGTGTGTCGAGAGGAAACCACATGTAACCGATATTCTTTGAGGATCATGCTGTCACTTTTAGGGACTTGTCTTTCGCCGAGACATTTCGCCCTGAGTTATTCAAGGGATTTGTTTGCTCTAATGCTTAATCTTTCAACCATGCATCATGAGGTTGAATCTCTCTTCTCAAATTCGGAGGTTAGTGTGCTTAAGATTCTAAGGTTTTGGGCTCTTTCTATACTCAGAGTATATTTAATAGAATCGGTACATTCTTGTTCTTGCATTCAAAATTTAGATAAGAGTCTAGATGAACAACAAATGGTGATTTCAATATCTCAACCTCTATGTGTATTGTTCTATTTTTATTCGGCCTCTTTTCTTTGTGACCGGGGTGTATCTAATAGATTCAAACACTTTGTTCTTGCTTGGCAATTAGATAGAATCTAAATGAACAACAGTATTATATTTTATATCTCAACCAACACAGTCTTTGTTTGATTGATTTTACTTTACTTGAGGTCTTAGATCTTTGGCACTTGACCTCCAATTGAGACGAGACATCGCCTTTGTTGATGACATGGTTCTGAGTTTGGGCATTCATTTTTTTTGAGCTCCCTCTTAAACATTAGTAGTTTAAACTTTCGTCTAGACTTGAGGTAGATCCGTTTCCGAAGCGCTTTACTTGGATCCCACTAGTTACATTAGTTCGTCAATAGACATCCATTGGGGAGAAACGTATTTTCCCGCATCCCAACTTATTTTCTTGCATTCACTCATCAGTTCACTTGGCAATAGAAAAATTCAGGGGTCTATCTTGTTTTTATCTTCCACAAATTCCCCTAGTTTCGACACAAGGGGTTTGATTGTTTTGGATAGATTTGTGATCCCAATTTCTCGTTGGCTTGAACTCTGTGGGATGTATTTTTTCCTAGCTCAAGATTTGGCATGTTGGGGATTTGGGATTGTACTTGTGAAAATTTGCCTATGTATTCTCATAAAAGGAGAAATCAGGTCCGAACGTAGTTCCGAAATTGTATCACGGATAGATCGTGATTCCGCATTTCGTTGAGGTTGATTTCTCAAGTTTTTGTTGGAGTTGCAATTAACTTAAATTGTGGGAATTTCTTAAGTGTCTGTTGGAGTGGCAATTGACTTAAGTTGGGAGGTTGTTTAAGTATATGATGGAGTTGCAATTGACTTAAGATGAAAATTTGCAATTGACTTAAGATGAAAATCTTTTAAGATCCTAAGCTACTAGAGAATAAAGTGTTTTAGCCATGTGGTAGGCGTTATATTTACTCATTTAAGCTAACTATGTGAGGATCTTTCAATCATTTCATTTTCATAAAATTCCCCTAGTGTCGATACAGGGGTTTGATTTTTGAAAATATTTAAGATCGGGCTCATACAAGCTGCCTACGTATCCCATAGCTAGGGGAATTCAAGTCCAACATAGTTTCATGCACATATTTGTGAAAAATGTTTGTGTATGTGTGAATGTTTTGAAAATCTTTTGAGATCATAAGTCGAAGAGAAAAATACTTTATCTTTGGGCGTTATATTTTCTCAAGTGGGACTCTGTGAGGATCTCGTGCTCATTTTATTTTTTTAAAAATGACCCTGTAATTATGTAGGGGTTTGGTTTTTGAAATTTTTTAGGACTGGGCTCATACAAGCTACCTACGTATCCCATAGCTAGAGGAATTCAGGTCCAACGTAGTTCCATGCACGTTGTTTGTGAAAAATGTTTGTTTGAATTCTTGTGAAAACGTTGAGATCCTAAGTCGATGAGAAAAATACTTTAGCTTTGGGCGTTATATTTTCTCAAGTGGGACTATATGAGGATCTTGTGGTCATTTTTATTTTAATAAAAATGCCCCTAGTATTGACTAGGAGTTTTTGGTTTAGGAGTCAACTTAGAGTGTGATTAACTCCCTTTTTAATGTATATGCAATGAATGTATGCGATGTGATGTGAAATGAAATGTCTATCAACTTCTTTCGATAATTGACAGTGGTGACCGCACCCTAGATGGGTTGCCTACGTACTCTCGAGATAGATCATGTCTCACGTAGTTCACAACTTGTGAAGTTATGAACTTTAATGTATGTAATTGAATTCGGTTACACACGCTTTAGACAAGTATCTTTTGAGCATGTCGACATTCAAGGGTGCTGAGAGTTCTTCTCCGTCCAAGGTGGTCAATCTCGTGACGCCGCCTAAAAAGACTTTCTTGACGAGATAGGATCCTTCCCATGGTGTTTGCAATTTCCCTCTAGGGTCTAGTTTCCGCAAGTTATTCTTTAGATCTAGATCACCTTCTTGAATGTTACTAGGTTTCACATTCTTGTTGAAAGCTCTGGTCATTCTTCTTTGGTATGCTTGCGTGTGACATAATGCGTCTAACATCTTGTCTTCCATAAGGGCTAGCTGATTGTACCGTGACTTACACCAATCTTACTCCACTACTTGTGTCTCGAGTAAAACACTTAAAGTAGGCACTTTGATTTCGATAGGTTGCACTACATCCATTCCGTAGACTAATGCAAATGGTGTTTCTCCCGTTGACGTTCGAATGGTTGTTATATATCCCCATAATGCGTATGGAAACTTCTCATGCCAATCCTTGTACGTCTAAGTGATCTTCTTAATGATAGTGATGATGTTCTTGTTGGCTGCCTCTACTACGCCGATCGTTTGAGGACGATAAGGTGATGATTTGTGGTGTTCAATCCTGTATTCATCTAGTACATTGAGTACTTCTCCTCGGAAGTGTTCACCATTGTTTGAGATCAACGCATGAGGAACTCCATAACGTGCAATGATGTTGTTTTGTATGAACTTGGCAACATGTGACGACTTGAGAACCTTGTATGATTGAGCTTCAACCCACTTTGTGAAATAATCGATAGCTACAAGGATGAATTTGTGTCTGTTTAAAGCGTGTGGATAAATTTTTCCGATGATATTTATTCCCCATGTCGAGAATGGCCATGGTGAAGTCATGTTGTAAAGTAGAGATGTTGGGGTTTGCTTCAAGTTCGCGTAAACTTGACATTGATGACACTTCTTAACATATTCTACACATTCTTGTTCCATGTTCTGCCAGTAATAGCCAAAGTGAATGATCTTCTTAGCGAGTGATGATCCGTTCATGTATGGGCCACATGTTCCTGCGTGTACTTCCTCCATGATCTGTGATGTTTGAGGTTGGTCGATGCATAGCATGTTCTGAATGTCAAAGGAGCGTCGATATAGCTTTCCTGCGAGTAGCACGTAGTTTTTTGCGTATTGGCATAAAGCTCTCATCTCTTTCTTTTGGAAGTGTGAAGGATACTCTCCATGCTCAACGTACTTCTGTAAAGGTTCGAACCAAGGTTTAGGTGCCACTTCGGTGTTGGCAATCGTCCTCTTCTCGAAGTATCATTTCTGATTCTAACGAATCTTCAAAGGATTGATTTTGATTCATTCTGGGATTTGCATCATGGCTGCTAACATGGCCAAAGCGTCTACGAATCGATTCTGACTTCAAGGAGCATGTGTGAATGTTACATGTTCAAACTTTGTCATTAGAGTAAATAAGTGTTGATGGTAGGGTTTGAGGTTGTCTCCTTTGACTTTCCATTCACCATTAGCTTGTGAAATGACTAAGTTTGAGTCTCCTACTACTTCTAGACATCTCGCTCCTTTTTCGTGAGCAATCTTCAAGCCAGAGATGCATGCTTCATACTCTGCTTCATTGTTCGTCACTTGATATCCGAGCTTGACTGAGATTGGGTTATATGTTCCCATAGGATCAAAGAGTAGTATTCCGATGCCATAACCTTCTTTTCCTGAAGCTCCATCGAATAATAACTTCGAGGTTGTAGGGTTAATAGTCATCACTTCGTCGTTTGGGAATGTTAACTCCTCGTCGTCTTCAACTTCGATTGGTTGGTCTGCGAGAAAATTTGCTACAACGCTCCCCTTGATAGATTTTTGAACTGTGTACACGATGTCGTACTCTGATATCATCATCATCCACTTAGCTTATCTCGGAGACAAACGCGTTTTCTGGAATAAATAACGAATTGGATCGAGTCTTGATACTAACTTGACTGCGTGGGCTTGCATGTAATGCCTTAGCCTCTTGGTGACCCAAGCTAAGGCCCAACACACCTTTTCTACCGACGAGTAATTAAGTTCGTAGCCTGTCATGCGCTTGCTTATGTAGTAGACTACGACTTCCGTCTTTTCCTCATTTTCTTGGGCTAGTAGACTACCCATTGCGTTTTCCTTGACTCTTAAGTATAGGATTAGCGATACGCCTGATCTTGGTGGGATCAGAATAGGAGGATTCTTGAGGTATCCCTTTATCTTCTCGAATGAGTTCTGACAGGTATCCCTTTATCTTCTCAAATGCGTTCTGATAGGGGTCATCCCAGACGAATCTTTCATTATTCCTAAAAAGTTTAAACAAAGGATCACATGTCATAGTCAACTTGTTTATGAATCGACTTATTTACTAGATCTTTCTTAGAAAGCCTCGCACTTCTTTATCGCTTCGTGGAGGTGGCATTGCCGTGATCACTTCTATCTTGCTCGGATCAACCTCAATTCCTCTTTGCGTGATTAAAAAGCCTAGCATCTTTCCTACTGTCACTCCAAATGTGCACTTCTTTGAGTTGAGCCTAAGTTGGAACTTTCTGATGCATTGTAAGAATTTGTCAAGATTTTGGATGTTCCCTTCTCGATCTTTTGATTTGACAATCATATCATCGACATAGACTTCTACTTCCTTATGGATCATATTGTGAAGAATCATTGTGGCAGCCCGTTGATACGTTGCTCCTACATTCTTCAACCCGAAAGGCATGACTCGATAACAAAATGTTCCGACTTCTGTGATGAACGTTGTCTTCTCCTTGTCTTCTAGAGCCATCAGTACTTGGTTGTAGCCTGAGAATCCGTCCACGAATGATAGGAGTTGATGTCTTGCCTCATGATCTACTAGCACGTCGATGTGTGGTAGTGGAAAGTTATCTTTAGGGCTTGCTTTGTTGAGATCTCGATAGTCTACACACACTCAGATCTTTCCATCTTTCTTTGCGACTGGGACTACATTGACGATCCACTCTGGGTAATCTACCACTTCGAGGTATCCTGCGTTGAGCTGTTTCTGAACTTCCTCCTTGATTTTGTCTACGATATCTGCCTTCATTCTTCGGAGCTTCTGCTTCACCGGTTTTGCGTCTTCGTAAAGTGGTATGCGGTGTTGGATGATTTCTGGATCAATATTTGGCATATCTTTATAAGACCATGCAAAAACATCTTTGTTTGTTTTTAAAAGTTTAGTTACATTTTCTCGTTCTAAGTCATTTAAACTTTTACCAATTAAAACAATCTGAGGATCTTCTTCTATGTTAAGGTTTATTTTAATTGTTTCTTCTGTGGTGGAAAATTCTCCTCTTGTTTATATAGATAATGCCTCATCTCATAGGTCATTTCCGATTTAAACGTTTCATCGGAAGACATATAATCAAAAGTTTCTTCTTCATTTTTAAAATCATTGTTCAAAGTTCCCACAGACTTAGAGTTATTAAAATAATGTTCTGCATGTGAATGAAATTCAGAAATCATAGATTTTAAGTTCGAATTCTTTTTAGCGAATGCATGTTTTGTCAAGTATGGATCTTTCTCCTCGTTGTCCATGACATCATCAATTGGTTTAACCTTAGGTACTGGGATGATCTTAGCGTCGATCATATCTTGAATCTTCTGTTTGAGAGGGAAACAACAATTAGTGGAATGGCCTCTAGTTTGGTGATATCAGCACCACTCATTTGCAAGCTTGCTCATTACTTCTCTCTCGGGTTCTGGTGTTAACATTTGAATCAACTTCTTCTGCAACAAGTTCCTTAAGGCCTTCGACATTGACATCCCAAGTCTTCAAACTTTCTACGAGGTGGAGCAGTAGTGGCACTCCTTTCTTGTGATAATTGTTGACTTTGTTTAGGCGAAATGGGTTCTTTTGATGAGCATTTTGTCCTTGAGTTTGACGTGCTTTCTTGACTCTTGTTTTGAATGGACCTTTCTGCAGCTTTCCAACCGTCCAAAAAGCCCTACATTCTCTTTCCATTTCTTGTCGTAAGCTTTTCAGATTAAGAGGTTCGATTGTCGCATAAGTTTTGATTTCTGCGGTGAGGTCTTCAAGTTATTGCCCCCACGAAGATGGTCTATCTTTATATGAACTGACTCATTGAACCTTCTTGGTGGGTTAATCATTGTAAGCGATGGTGAATATGAGTATGATGTGTTCAAGTGAACAAAGTCAGTTCGAACCCTCTATCAAATAAAATAAGCGACGCGTTGCTCGTATGCACATAATGCCTAACAAGCAATAGACGCTCAATTTACCCATTCACAATATATAACATGTATAAATGATGAGTAAAATAAGAATGAGTTATTTTATTAAAATCCTAAGTGTTATGGATAAAATCATAAACTCAAGTCATAAAATAAAATAAGAAAAGAAAGCAAGCATCCATCATCCTTTCGTTACAATGTCGCTCATGTATCTTCATAAAGAGATTTACATTTCAAGCATAAGGTAATCTAGTCTAAGTCTTTGAATCTTCAAGTATTTTCGTCTTTCTTGATCGTCTTTACGTCTCACGCGTCTTTCTTGATTACATCTTACGCTGAGAATCTGAGTAGTAAAGACACAAAGAAAGAAAATTAGTTAAATTAGATTCCTCTTTTAGCTTTTCTAGGTTTCCTCGATTTTACTCCTTTAAAGTTATTAAGTTTAGCCTCAAAATTTCGAAATTGTTCACATGTTTAATGGAATTTTAAAACTTTGAATGGATAAATTGAGCGCCTAGAAATATCTATATGCATACATGTATTTATCATATATATTAGTCAAGTAAAAGGCTTCGTGATGTGGTTTTGTTGCTCGACAGGACGAGACGAGGCAACGGCTTGGTAGAATTGGCTTTTTAGATTTTTGTTATAAAGTTGAAAATGACTTAAGGGAGAGTTGTTCCACCGACAATGATACTATCCCAAAAGGGATCTCTCGATGTAAGGGGAGCTCTGAATTGGACATCCCTCTCACCTCTATTTCAAAATCCCTCATTTTCAATAGTAGGGGATATTTGTAAAGAAGAGAGAGTTAATCCGGGTTTTATTTATTCTTTTTCTTAACTCTCAAATCACACAAAAGCCTTCAAGGCAAGGGTTGAGGGTGTCATTCACATTGACTACCTTAGCACATAAAATATAGATGTGTGAGCTTCATCCAACGATGTATACCCACACACCTCCACATTGGAGCTCCAAGTCTCATGCAAATAATCAAATAATGTGAACATGGAGTATGAATTAAAGCGTAAGAAAGTTTAAATACTTGGCCAAAATTACTTTGAAGTCAAACGTCGAATGTACCCAACAGAGTCGCCAGAAAACTGTGATCGATTTTTAAAAAAAAATTTGATCGACTAGTTTGAAAATTTTGAGACACTCTTTAAAAAAATTTATTTTTTTTTAAATGTGAGAGGAATTAATTTTAATGTTTGAAAAGTTGAAGTTTTAAAAATAAGGCTTTGTAGACAACTCCATATCTTACCTTCCCGTCGAATTTGGGAGAGATTGGGGTTTTTTAATGGGAAGTATGACATAGGCCCTTTTTTTACTTTTTTTCAATATTAATTAACCTCGCGACTGGAGAGTCGCCACCTAATTTCAAAAATTAGGAAATTAAAAGATGTGAGTTCGGCGTTTGGTTACGTGTGGGAAAGGGTTTTTTAGACGCTATGTTCCACAACGCCCTAAGGTCTCTACTAATTAATTTTGCCCTTTTTTTAAAATTTCTTACGCTTTACATTTTAGAATTTTTCCATTTTAAACATTTAAAGGGTTTGCATCAGATAAAAAGAGATAAAAACAATAAAGAAAATAAAGAAAGACAAAAGAAAACTAAAGCAAATAAAACTGTACAAAGAAAACAAATTATTTTTTTGTTTTTTTTATTTTTACTTAGAGATCTTCAAATTCAAATGGCCTTTAAAATTTATAAAAGTTTACTAATATATAATTCAACATCTTAGATCTAATTATTCAAATAATAATAATAATAATAATTGTACAAAGAAAACAGTTTTTTTTACTTAAGGTTCTTTAAATTCAAATGGCAAAATTTTATAAAAGTTTATTAATATATAATTCAACATCTTAGATCTAATTATTCAAATAATAATAATAATAAAACTGTAAAAAGAAAACAGTTTTAGTTTTTTTACTTAGGATTCTGTGACGATACTAGGGAATATTTGGAGAATTGAAAGAAGGGGATGAGAAGACAGTAAGAAGAGTTGCAAGAAGAAGGAAGAAATCAAGAAGACACAAGGTGAGAGGAAAATATAACTTCATAGAAAAAAATTAGTCAATATTACACTGATGGATCAAAGTTATATAAATAGCTTTGTAATCTGATAACTTTTGTTTTTAATTAAAAGAATAATAACTTTATTTAATTTTATCATAACTTCAGGGACTATTTTATATTTATATAATATATCAACATTAGGTTTAGGTTTCATTTGTTACACAGCCAATTCTCCCTTTGAGTTCTTCGCCGCTTCTTCTAGGTTTACTCCCTTTCAACTCTTCTGTTACAGGTACATCTTCTCCGCTTCTTCTAGGTTTACTCTCTTTCAACTCTTCTGTTACAGGTACATCGAGGCTTTGAGCAATTATATTTGTTACAATACTCCCTCCATTTGAAGGCGGACGACCATGGCGCATTCTTCGTCTCCCTTTGGTTTTCCAGCTAAGATCTGGATAATCTGTCGCAATCTGGTCAGCATCTTCCCAACAAGCTTTATAAGGTTCGTTGTCGCTTCTTTGAACTAATATTTGGTGAATTGTCTCTCTGTTTCTCAAAGTAAATCTTTCATTTAATATTGATGTCGGTATATGTGTAGAATCGTTTATGTCTGATAGATCTGGAGTCGTGAGATTATTCCCGATTTGTTTCTTCAATTGCGAGATATGAAAGACGTTGTGAATTTTGGCATTGGGTGGAAGTTTAATTCGATACGCTACCTGACCAACCTTGTCAATGATCTTGAATGGACCATAAAATTTAGGTCGAAGTTTGTGATGTCGTTCCTGAGTCATTGTAAGCTGTCGATATGGGTGAGCTTTCAGGTATACTTTTTCTCCTACTTCCAGTACTACAAATTTGTGTTTTTATCATAGTTCTGTTCCATCCTATTTTGTGCTCTTAAGAGGTGGAACTTGGCTAAACTAATTGCTTTTTCTCGTGCTTGCAGGCTTCTGTCTACATTTTCGTTAGTGGAGTCCCCTGCTAAGTATGGTACATGAACGGAAGGAGGGTGACCATATACGAGTTCAAATGGAGATACATCAATTGCTGAATGAAAATTTGTGTTGTACCACCATTCCGATAAATGTAACCATTTAACCCACGAATTTGGTTATTGTCCCACCATACATCTAAGATATGTCTCTAAACATTTGTTAATGATTTCCGTTTGTCCGTTTGTTTGTGGATGATAGGCTGTAGATAAAGCTTGAGTAATTCTTTATAGTTTTAAGAATGCTTTCCAAAATGAACTTAAAAACACTTTATCTATATCGCTTATAATGACTTGAGGCATTCCATGTTACCTGAAAATCGAATCAAGAAAAACAGTAGCAATTGTTTGGGCAGAATAAGGATGTTTAATTGGCATAAAATGTGCCATTTTTTAAAGTCTATCAACAACTACAAATATAACAGTTTTTCCTGAGATTTAGGTAACCCTTCTATAAAATCCATAGATATTTCAGTCCAAATAAGATTAGGAATAGGAAGAGGTTGCAAAAGACCATTAGGGAGTGTATTACTTGTTTTTATTGATTTGACAAATATTGCAATTTCGAATAAATTCTCTTATACCTTTTAACATTCCTTTCCAAAAATAGGCCAATTGCATTCTTTTGGAAGTTGCAAGCACTCCAGAATGTCCTCCCACAGGGGAAGAATGCATAGACTCAATTAATTCATGTCTTAATCTTTTATTGTAACCAACTACCAATTTGCCATTTCTTCTAAGTTGGTTGTCTAGGTAGGTAAAATATGGATGAGAATTTGGATTGTTTTTTAAGTCTAAAATTATCCCTTGCCTATTTATGTCAGTTGTCCATGATTCTGTAATTTGGTCAATAATAGGAGATTGGTATATAGAGAAAGCCCACAATTGCCCTTCTCTTCTTGAGAGGGCATCAACCACTATGTTTTCCTTTCCTTTCTTGTACATAATTGTAAAATCAAATCCTAATAATTTGTAGAGCCACTTTTCTTGACTAATTGTATGAATTCTTTGTTCTAAAAGGTATTTAAGGGGCTCATGATCTGTTTTTATGATGAAAGGTTTAAATTGTAGATAGGACTTCCATTTTTTCACTGCAAATATTAAAACTAGTAGCTTTTTTTCGTATGTAGGTAATAGTTTGTTAGAATGAGCTAAAGCTTTGCTAATGTAAGCAATTGGTCTATTTTTTTGTATGAGAACTGCACCCATGCCTACATTACTTGCGTCAGTTTCTACTATAAATGTCTCTTTAAAATATGGGAGTCCTAGAATTGGGGGTGAACACATGGCATTTTTAAAATTTGTAAAAGCTATTTCTGATTCGTTGGTCCATTTAAAACTGTCTTTCTTTAATAAATTCACTAAAGGTTTAGCTATAAGACCATAATTACAAATAAATCTTCTATAGTACCCTGTTAAACCAAAAAGCCTCTTAAAAGTTTGAGCGTAGATGGTATAGGCCAATTTTGCATAGCACTTATCTTATCAGGATCAGCCTCAACTCCTTGAGCAGAAATAATATGTCCCAAATAGTCTATCTTTTTACATGCAAATGTACATTTAGATCTCTTTAAAAACAGATTATGATGTTTTAAGGTATCAAAAACTATTCTTAAGTGCATTAAATGATCATGCCATGTTATACTATAAATCAATATATCATCAAAGAACACTAATATAAATTTTCGAAGATAAGGCTTAAATATAGTGTTCATTAAACTCTGAAATATAGTAGGAGCATTAGTAAGACCAAATGGCATAACAAGAAATTCATATAGTCCTTCATGTGTCTTAAAAGCTGTTTTGTGAGTGTCATTAGGGTTAATTCTAATTTGGTGGAAACCTACTGTAAGATCAAGCTTAGAATATATTTGACTATCATGTAATTCATCTAAAAGCTCCTCTATAATTGGAATAGGAAATTTATTCTTAATTGTCATATGATTTAATTTATGATAGTCAACACATAAACGCCAAGTGTGATCTTTTTTCTTGACCAGAATAATTGGTGCTGCAAAAGCACTATGACTATGTTTAATAATTCCTTGTTCCAACATTTCAGATACCAATTTTTCTATTTCTGTTTTTTGTATTGCAGAGTATCTGTATAGACTAAGACTAATTGGAGTTGATCCCTCTTTTAGGTGGATATAATGATCATGTGGTCTATGTGGAGGTAATCATTTTGGCTCTTGAAATAGTTCTTGGAATTCGTCTAACATTGAATCAAGTTTTTCCTTAGGTAAGTCATATTCATTATTTGTGGCTAAGGAATAAAAATGAGGTTTAAAAGGTTCATCAATTAGTATAGTAGTGGGTCTCTTATATTTGTTAAAATTATGAGCTCCTAAAATACTACAGATTTCAGCATCAGAATTTCCTCTAAGAGTGACTCTACCATTTTTATGTAAGAATGATAATTTTTGGTGTAAAAAATCACAATGTATGTCTGAAAGTGACACCAACCATTCAATGCCTAATATAACATCATATTTAGGCATTATTAGTACTCTAAGATCTGTCATGAATTCATAATCCTGTATAGTGCATAATATCTGTTGATACATAAGACAGCTAGGTAATTGATTTCCATCAGCAACAGATACTGAAAAGGTAGATGTCTTAATCAATTTGTCTTTAATATGAGGAAGTCATTTAGAATTTATGAAATTATCTGTACTTCCTGAATCGATTAGTATTTCAACATTTATTTTCCCTATTTTTCCAGGAAGACAAAGAGTTCTATATGATGATGGACCATTGATAGCATTCAAGGATATTCCCGATAATTCATCAACATCTTCAGCTAGTGGATCATCTAATTCAGGTTGTGATTCATCTATAAGTTCAGAGTTTTCCAACATATAAAATTCTCCTTTACATTTATGAGTAGAAATAAATTTTTCAGTACAATAATAACACTCATTTTTTGCTCTTTTTTCTGCCATAAACTTGGGATCCAATTTCTTATAATCCTTTCTACGATTATTATTATTCCATTGAAATTTTGTTGGCTTAGGAGTAGGTAATAAGGGAGGTCCATTATTATGTAGATAGACTTTTAAAGAATCATATGTTGCTTCTTGAACTCTAGCCATTGCCATAGCATCATTCAATGAATTAGGATGTAAAAGTCTAACAGAATTAGCAATTTCCTTTCTTATTCCACCTAAGTAACAGTTTAGCATGTAATCATTCGGCATTAGGGGAAGCCTATATGAAATCTCAATAAATTTATCGTTATGCTCATTAATTGGACCGATTTGTTTGAGATTCATTAGTTCACCCATAGGATCATCAAAAATTGTTTGTCCAAATTTTTTCTTAATTTCTGTTTTATGAAAATCCCAAGTAATAACAAAATTTGCATCTAAATGATTTCGAAAATTTGTATACCATAATCTTGCCTTATCTTTGAAATGTAGATGAGCAATTCTTGGCTGAATATCAAGAGGAGTATTATCGACTTCAAAAAACTCTTCAGCTGCATAAATCCATCCATCAACATCATTGCCGTCAAATTTAGGAAAGTCGATTCTGGTGAAACTTTTGTGTATATGGTAAGGTCTATTATTCCTATCTCTTGGGTTACGATCATAATTGTTGACATCATAGAATTCTTGTTGTTCTTGAGGATTGTGATGACGTCTTCCTTCTCGATCCGGATTACCTGCATGTTGTTCTTGAGGATCGTGATGACGTCTTGCATCTCGATCTTGACTGTCTTTAGAAAGTTCATCAAGTCTTGATAATATTTGTTTCATCGTTTCCTCGGTTCTTGTTTGTTGTTCTGTCCATTTGGATTCAAATTTGTATACTAAATCCTTGGTATGCTCAAGAATTTTGATTTGCTTATTTACTTTTTCGTTGAGCACATTGATACGAACATATAACTCGTCTGTTTCTGTATTTGATTCTTCAGGATCTGATCTTGATCTAGTTCCCACCATTTTGATCTGATCTTGAAGTTTCTTCTTGATGAGTAAAAAAAATTTGCACAGATTTGAATGAGGTCGGAGGATCTTTTAGCTATGATACCAATGTGACGATACTAGGGAATATTTGGAGAATTGAAAGAAGGGGATGAAAGACAGTAAGAAGAGTTGCAAGAAGAAGGAAGAAATCAAGAAGACACAATGTGAGAGGAAAATGTAACTTCATAGAAAAAAATTAGTCAATATTACACTGATGGATCAAAGTTATATAAATAGCTTTGTAATCTGATAACTTTTGTTTTTAATTAAAAGAATAATAACTTTATTTAATTTTATCATAACTTCAGGGACTGTTTTATATTTATATAATATATCAACATTAGGTTTAGGTTTCATTTGTTACACAGCCGTTTCTCCCTTTGAGTTCTTTGTCGCTTCTTCTAGGTTTACTCCCTTTCAACTCTTCTGTTACAGGTACATCTTCGCCGCTTCTTCTAGGTTTACTCTCTTTCAACTCTTCTGTTACAGGTACATCGAGGCTTTGAGCAATTATATTTGTTACAGATTCTTCAAATTCAAATGACCCTTAAAGTTTTATAAAAATTTATTAATATTAATTCAACATCATCATAGATCTAATTATTCAAATAATAATAATAATAAAACTGTAAAAAGAAAACAACATTTTAGTTTTTTTTAACCTCTTATTTACATTAAACTTTCTGTTTTTTAGTTATATTTTATTTTATTTACATGTATATTATATAATATAAAACCAAAAACAATCTTATTATAAGAAGACAAAAACTAAAGGTGAAGTCAAGAAACTTACAAAGATGGTTGTTTTCTTGACTCGAATGAATGAACTCTTTTATTTCAAAGGGGCAGCCTAAAGCACTGAATATTAAAATGTGGGGTTTTAAAAATAAGAAGGTGTAAAATGTGAAAAGAGAGAGAGGAACCCTTTTGATAGGGTGTTAAGAAGGGTAATTATAGTCAAAGCTATGAAACCCTAGGGAACCCTAGGGCCCAAAGGCACATTTAACACACTTGACCGTATGAATGAGATTTCTTTTTTAAATATATAAAAATGTTTTAAAAAATCCAATAGAATTTAAGCTTTTAATAATAATGATATAATACTTGGTCATTTTAGTTTTTAATAATAAAAAATGACCAAGTCTTCAATCTTTTCTTCCGTTAAAACTTTCTTTCTTGCAACTTCTTCTCTTTTTTTTAATCTTCCCTTTATCCTACAAAAGAAATAAAATTAAAACAAACAATAAAATGTAAGTAATTTTATTATTATTAATTATTCCTATTTGTAAGGAAAAATTCTAATTATAATAAAATGTTAACTAAAAAAGTCAAATAATTAAGTTGCAAAACTTAATCTAACAACTAATCTAACAAACTTTTATAAAAACGTTAATACATATTTTATAAAATATATATTTTAAATACTCAAGATAATTAATTAAATAAAACCCTAAATATTCTAAGTATAATAACTTCCCTAAGTGTTGTAACATAGACAAATTACAAACTTAACTTATTAAGAATCCAAAATCAATTATTTTCGAAACTCAATTGTTATAAAAGTAATCGTCTTTAAAATAAATCGTGCAATAAGTCCGTGAATGAATTCAAGAAACTTGTGTGGGCTCGGATTTATTAAAAGCATAAACTATAAAATTGGAGGGTGAAAATGAGTGTCTACAGAATGCCCCTCTTGAACAAAATTTGTGGTCCAGATGTTGGATGTCATGAAAGTATCAAAGAAATAAGGCAATAAGCTCCATGATCCATCATTCGCACCTCCTACCTCTTTCAAAATTGACCTTACCCATTCTGAATCATGATCAGATACCACACTTACACTGTTTACCACCCTTCTCATCCTCCTCATTTCTTTCTTCTCAGGTATTTCTTCAGGCAAATGATTCACAATCCCAGCAAGTAGTGAATGTATCAGAGACACTCCTGATAAGAAATTGGAAGATCTTATTATTTATGTCGATAATTTCATCCTCATAGGGGACAATAATCATCCTCACAGGGGACAACAAAGATGAACTTGTGAGAATAAAGAATTCTACTAACTTAGTGTTTGACATGTGGTACGTAGAGAAAGAAGTTAGTGGAAAATAAATAGCAGAAAATTAAATATGTTCTAGATAAATTAAGGTTTTATTAATTAAGATTAGGAATGTGCTGATCAATCAATAACAAGGCACAACTCCAATTATAGAAGTCCATATAACAATACCCTTATAACAAAACAAGACGCTGCGTCTTGTTTTGGAGTAACTACTAAAAAGAATCATCGGATTTTTTATATGAATATACCATATCCTACATTTATAAATTTTAATGGAAGAACAAGTTGAGCCAAAAGTTTTTTTTTCTGAATCTCTCACGGAACTAGCTAGATGTGAAATTCATATTGCACAAGTAGAAAGAATCAAGAGAGATAGTCTAGAAGCTTATACAAATCTAGAAATAATTTCCCTACCGCATTTGATGTGCACACCCTATATTACACTTTATTGTTAATTTTCCTAAAGATACTACTAGATGATCAATTTATAATACTAAGGCCCGACCTTTTCAAAAACCTTGCTGGTATTACCATTTAGTAGCTCCGGCGCCATCCATGGAAGGGTACCTCTAATACCATGTATTCCTTTTTATCTTCAACAAACCAAAATCACCCACCTGAGCAAACAATTTTGATATCATTATTTGATAATACATTGAGTTGGCATCAAGTTAAGCCATGAGTGTTACTATGAATACATAGATAATTAACTTACAAATGAGTCGCAGAGGATGCTTCAAGTTTACAAGCAAGTTGTCACATTTCAAATCAATGTGCACAATATTTTTTGAATGCATGTATTCCATTCTAAATGCAGCATCCTTTGTAATCAATAGCTTCTTTCGACGATCAAGATGTCTTATACTAGTTATATCAAGCGGGTCAGGTATTGAGATAAAGAGGTTGACATGGATAATACAATTAAATTAACCTTTACCTCTCTTTAGAAATTAGAGCATTCCTAAGAGAACCATTCACCATATATTCTGTCACAGTAGCAAGAGTTCCTCCTGGTCCATTCTGCACGACACCATAAAAGGTAGCAACATTTGGGTGGTGTAGCTTCGAGAGAATATCAGCTTCAGTCTAGAATTCTGTTGTCTGTTGACAATTATGGAATGGTTAGTATGCAAATATCAATCTTCCTGATTAAATAGACTTAAGAACTAAGATAAATTCTTTAAAGACAAAATTTTATCCTAAATTTACATAGGGATGAGAAGCATAACTCTGTCTGTTTTTTAAAATAATGAGTGTGAGCCAACATTGTACTTGTTAAAAATACGAGAAGATCGTTTAGAGTTTTACCTGTTTAACAGAACAGAGAGCTTCATCCAGACACTTTGAGAAGACGATTAAAAACATAAAAGAAGATGGACACTCTCTTATAGATATGGTTTACTTGAATCTACAAAAATAAAACAAAAACTCGACGAGCGATTTCTAACAGAGAAATCGCAGATGTACAACAATAAATCGCTACACACTTCAGGAGATCCAATGTTACATTAACATCATCCTAAAGACCACAAAGAACCTTCGACGCCACCCCTAGCAAATGTCATTTTGCGAGAAGATTGTAGAGGAGAATACTTTATCTTCAATAAATAATTGATTGGGGCAAAACATTCATTCTTTGCTTATAGTGTTTAGGACGATTTCGTTGTTTGTTGCATGTACATTCAAAAAATATGCTTCGTTAATAACAAAAATAAGTTTTTCCTACATCAGTAATTAGGGTTTCGTGGAAATAATATACAAAACCGTAATTAAACCTAACCCTAAGTAGGTTTTCCTAAATACGAAGGATTTTCATTGAACGTGACATTTTTGGAGTAGGGTTTCCTAAATATGAACAAAATAACGACCTCATTCTGCGTACGTAATCCTAAGGTTTCATAAATACAAAGAAAATTTAACGATTTTGGTGTACGTACCATTTTCGAGACCGATTTTTGATATTCTTGACAAAAAAATTTCTGGTAGACGGGGAGCCGGATTCGAATCGCCATGAAAGGAGGTAGAAGCTTGAAGAGAGAGATGAATCAGAAGGAAGTTTTTATAATATAAAATGATATTCGGGTTTATATATATATTATTATAAAAGAATTTGCAGCGGGAAATTTTGTTTAATACCTTAATATGTGCGCTTGAAGTGAAGTATGCTTCACTTCCGTTTTACATGGTGCTTGGAGTGAAGTATGCTTCACTCTTGTTTTATATGTCGCTTAAAGTGAAATATGCTTCACTTCTGTTCTACGTGGCGCTTAAAGTGAAGTATGCTTCACTTCCGTTTTACATGGCGCTTGGAGTGAAGTATGCTTCACTGAAAACAGTCTCTCCACATTCTCCAATGGGTTTACATACATGAATGAATAAATGTTTTTATATGAACGCTAAAATATCTTTACATTGATGTGTTGGAGGTTTTACATGAACCTCAGGCATATAAACTAATTGAAGTGAAGTATGCTTCACTTTTTACATGGTGCCTTGAGAGAATTATGCTTCACTCAATACTGTATCTCTACATTCTATTTTAGATGGCGTTTGAAGCGAAGTATATTTCACTTCTGTCTTACATGGCGCATGAAGTGAAGTATGCTTCACTTCCGTTTTATATGGCGCTTGGAGCGAAGTATGCTTCACTTCTGTTTTATATGTCGCTTAAAGTGAAGTATGCTTCACCTCCATTTTAAATGGCGCTTAAAGTGAAGTATGTTTCACTTCCGTTTTACTTGGCGTTTGGAGTGAAGTATGCTTCACTGAAAACAGTCTCTCCACATTCTCCAATGTATTTATATACATGAATGAATAAATGTTTTTACATGAACGCTAAAATGTCTTTACATTGATGTATTGGAGGTTTTACATGAACCTCTAAGCATATAAACTAATTAAAGTGAAGTATATTTCACATTTTACATGGCTTCTGGAGAGAAGTATGCTTCACTCAAGACTGTATCTCTACATTCTGTTTTACATGGCACCTGGAGAGAAGTATTCTTCACTTAATATTGTATCTCTACATTCCGTTTAACGGCGTTTGTGTTGAACCCGGAATTAAATTCGGGTTCCGGGTTCTCCCTCTTCTTTTCAACCCAACTTTGATTTATTAATATAATAATGTTTCTGAATTTTGATTGGTCCGCAACAGGGGAACACCCTATTCGGTAGCAGAGGATCTTGTTTGTATTATCTCTCATTATATATAATAAAAAAATTATATCTCTCACCATAATTAAAAATATTAAAATATATTTTCTATTCTTATTTGTTTCTCAATATATTATATTTATATAATATAAAAAATATATATATATATACCAAAATTATAAAAGAAATTAAAAAATGTATTATCTCCCTCATTTATTTCTGAATATATAATATTTATAATAACAATTCTAAATACTTTAAATTTATCATTATATCACTTCTATCATTTCTGTCAAATTTTTAATAAATAAATTAGAATAGAAAAATTAAGAAAATATAATATCTTTTCTAATTGATTTTTACCATATATAATATAAATTTATAAATATATATTTATAAATATTCTCTCATATAATTCTATGTTTATAATATTTTTTATATAATAAAAAAAATGATTGGAGGAGGGGATTTAGGAAAAAAGTTTACGTGGCACCACCTGATTGGCTGAAAAAATATAATAGTCTCTATTTTCTCTCTTTCATATCTCAATTATTTCTCAATATATCATTTTTTTAAATCATCTTAAAACTAAACTTGTATTCTTGATCTTTATCATTTTCAAATTAACACCATTTTGTAATAAAATAATTTTGTATAAAACTAATTTTATCAACATCCACAAATTATTTTTTATCAATTACATCAGTTTATTATCCTATCAAAATTCCAAATAAACCTTCATTTTCCTTTTGTTATTTTTTTTATCTTTCTATAATTTATTTGTTTTATTCTTCTTTTTACATAAGAAAAAAGGAAGAAATTAAATAAGTGAGAAGTGAATGAAGGAGAGGTAAAAATATCATTTCACTAATATACAAATGCCATGTATGAGTAATAAGTGCCAATTTATTAAAACAACAATGTCATGTAAAATGTTAAAATGAAGTCATAAAAAATACGTGAGATGTTAAAATGAAGTCATAAAAAATACGTGAGAGTATGATATCGATAATGATAATCACAATATGAGATTGAGAAGATGTCAATAATGATGAGATGTTTGGTCAAAATACTCAAAATTAAGTCATAAGATTAGTGGTCAAAATTTAATTTTGGTGACATAAAAAATGTTAATATTGTGATAATATTTATATATATATATATTATCTTATATTCTAACAACTAGCATTTATCCCGTGCACTAGTAATAATATAAAAAACAGTGAAAAAAATATTATGGTAAAAATATTTATGGCGGGTCAACCCACAATCCGACCCAAATATTTATTTACCCTCACATATATATATAATTAAGCACAACTCTCGACCCGGCAATCCGGACACTTTAAAAATTAAGCATCATTATATATATATTAGTTAGTTAAAAAGTTAAACTTATATTGTTAAAATGTCACGCGTCATCAAATTTGGTGTTGAATTTAAAATATAAGGTGTTATTAGCCTAGTTGGTTAAAGGGTTATATTTGTTTTGTTAGGTTGAAGGTTCGAATCATACCTATAGCATTTTAAATTTTATTTTTAACCGTTTTAAGTTTATGGGCGGGTCAACCCACAATCCGACTCAAGTATCCATTTACTCTATAAATATATATCCAAATTAACCACAGCTCTCGACCCGGCAATCCGGACATTTTAAAAATTAAGCATCATTATATATATATTATTTTTATTTTATTTTTGCAATAAGAAGTCTTGATTGATACTCATAATCACATTTTCGACAACCTAAATTCTAGTTGTATACAATAGAATCTTAAGCGCCCAACTTAATACCGAATTTTTCAGTCTTTCAAACTAAATAATAATAACCTATAAAATTAGGTTATGATGTACAATTTATATCATATATAATTTATATAGTTGCTAAATTTCAATAACATGTAAACAATAGTGTTTTAAAACACGCATACTCCATTATTCAAGTTTAATTTACGATTTTTTTAGAAAAATTGAACTCCACACGACTATACATATTAGTGATACTTAATAATTTTAAATTCATAAAATTTTAATGTTTTAAATTTTCACTAGAAACATTTGTATAGCTTACTCATTTCTCAACATTAAATGGATGACGCTAAAGAGAATAAATGATTATTTGTATCAGTAAAATGTATAAGCATTGCAAATTTAGTATTATGTCTTTTAGAGGTGATTGTTACTACTAATTCAATTCAATATTTTCTAGATGACCCAAGTTTAAAATAAAACCCTCATAATATATAATTAACAATAATAATAAAAAAAATACGTCTTCTCACAAAATAGATAAATAAAGAAAATAAACTATCAAAAATCAAATAAATTAAGAATTTTCTCTCAAAATAAATTCACAGAACTATATCAATATATAAACTAGAAAAACACACAACTAAATCAATTATAAAATAATTCTAGAAAAAAAATCATATTAGTTTCAATGAATTCGTATTCTCCAAACTTCTGAGTTATGTTTAGCAAATTGATACGAAACCAGTAAAAAATATTATATAAATATTTGGAATAAAAAAAATATATATTTTTTTTTTAAAATTAACCATTCCATTATTGTTACGTGTTTTAGTAGAAGCACCCAATTCTAGTAATAATTTTACAATTTTAACTTTTCCATATATTGCCGCTTAATATAAAGGCTATATCAAAAAATAAAAAAAATAATTATAATATAATTTAAATATAAAAGAAAATATTTAGTATTGAAAATAATTATAATATTTATGTATTAACTGCTTGTATCATTTTACTTGTACCAACTGAATTATCGTTCTCAATAACAATAGTAAAACAATATTGATATTTTCACTAGCTGCTTTATGCATAGCTTATTCAAAAAAAAATAAAGGTTAAAAACATTTATTTAATTTAAAAAACATATTGTTAATTTAGAAGATGAATTCAATTACTGTTGAACCATAACTATCTATTGATGAGTTTAATATTCCCTTTCTAATATCTCCATCACTAATATTATTGAATATAAATTCAATAATATTAAACAAACCATTATCACAAACAATATAGGGAGGAATGGCTGCATCTTTATTTTTAGCCTCCATATTAGCACCTTTCAGACTAGTAATTATATTATAAATTAATACATTAGCTTCAAATTTATATTAATTAATTTGTTGAATATATTAATTATTAATTATTAAAAATATACCTCAAAAGATTTTAGACGGTAACATTTACATGTACAGTGTAGTGCAGATTCTCCATCATCTATTAAATATTCGTCTATATTCGTCTATATTTCTAAGAAAATTATTTAAAATAACAAATAAAGACAATAATAATAACAATAAAATTAATTTAAGTTTATTATTAAATTTATTTCTTTATTAATTTTATTCTCTAACACTATATATTCTCATATTAATAAACTTTTACTAAAAAGTGAAAACTAACGAGTATTCAATTTAATAAGAAAAATATTCAAAATTTCATAAAATTATAAAATTATAAAAAATATGTATTCAATTAAAATTTTATAGGTTAGATTTTTCACAACTGAAATTCAAAAGATTATACAATAAAATATAAAAAAAAAATTACAACATACCTATGGTAATTTGAAATTCATTAATATATATTCCGGTTAAAGAAAATGATTTCAAAAATATTTCTAATAATCCCGAAAGATAGGAAAATGGTTTTAAAATATTTTCGAGATATTTTCCAAATAGATATTCCGGTTAAGGTCTCATTTGGTGTTTATTTCTAAACCCGAACATCTTTTTCTGATAATTTTCAGGCCCATTACTCAATTTGTGTTAACCGCAATCGCAGGTATGCACTTTTAAATAATTTTGTACAATTATTTACGTAATCCAAACTCATCCTTATTTAGGACCCCCAAACTACTAATTTAATGTAATAAATGTTATAAATAAATCTTTTACTAGCCAGACTTTTAAAATATAAAACTGTTTTTTAACGGGCGCGGAGAATATAGCGTGAAAGTCTTTCCCGAGCATAACTAAACAACAGACCCCTTAAGAAAACTTTAGTGTTATTACGTTTTTTATATGTACACCAAAAGATTTATTTTTAAATCCTTTCAACTAAGCGCCAAAGCTACATTTTTGTATAAATCTTTTTCTTAAATAATATTTTATTTAAAAGAGATTTTTGGCGTGTAAACCAAGGTTATACTTTTATACTTTTGACGAACTTAGTAAAGTTGTACTTTTAAGTTTGAACCGAAAAATCTGAGGCGTCGGTCATGGAGACCAGTATCGGCTGGGAGGGCGTGTACAATGGTCATGTTCTTTTAAAAAATGTGTTGAACATGGAGTTATAATGGACTTAACATGGAGTTCATTGACGATGGACATGGAGTTCATTGGTGTTAAACATTGAGTTCAAATGGGCTAAACATAAAAAATAATTTGAAAAAAAAACTAAATTTTTTTAATTAAAATTGGTGTTGAACATAAAGTTCAAATGGACTGAACATGGAGTTCATCGGCACTGAACATGAAGTTTAAATGGGCTTAACATGAAGAAAAAAATTGAAAAAAAAAAACTATATTTTTTTATTGAAAAATGTGATGAACATGAAGTGAAATGAGCTGAACAAGGAATTCACTAGTGCTAAACATAGAGTTCAAATGGGCTTAACATAAAAAAAATTGAAAAAAAAATAATTTTTTTATTAAAAATGTGATGAACATGAAGTGAAATGGATTGAACATTCAGTTCACTAGCTGAATATGGAGTTAAAACGGAGTTCACTAGTGCTGAATATGGAGTTAAATTGGATAAACATGAAATTATTTTTAGAAAAAACCTAAGTTTTTTTTATTGAAAAATGTGCTAAACATAAAATTCAAATGAGCTGAACATGGAGTTCATTAGCACATTTTTCAGTGAAAAACATAATTGTTTTTCAAAATAATTTCATGTTTTTACCATTTGAACACCATGTTCAGCCCATTTGCACTTAATATTCAACACATTTTTCATTTAAAAACTTAGTTTTTTTCAAAAAAAAATATCAGCTTAATTTTTTTGTTCTACAAAAGTTTATTTTCTTTTTAAAAAAATATATCAACAAACGACCCTAGAGTTTCTAAATGATAGCAATCAAACAACAGTACAAATAAATATTACAATTAACGTTCACAATCTTTGTTTTTATTTCCATATTCTTGATCATCCCACTTTTTGGGCTTCTTAATGAAATGTTGTTAAACCGTTTTCCCAAAAAAAAACATGTCCATATTTTTACAAGGTCATGTTCTTATAAATTTTTAGTTTAAAAAACTTTTTTTTTCTACACAAGTTCATGTTCTTTTTTTAAAAGAACATGGGCATGTTTTTACAAGGCCGTGTTCATTTCGTAGCCGATGAAATAAGTCGTCACGTCGAAAAAGGAAGATGTTAGTAGTTAGATAGAGAAATAAATAAAAGATATTGTTGGGTCAAATTATTTTGACTAAGTGTTGAAATAATTTAACCACTAAGATTTTGATGATGAAATGACTTATGAGTTTTGATGCAGGTGTATTGAAACAATATTTCATAAGACTTGGCTCTAATGAGGGTCATTAGACCGATTTTGGCATTCAATGCATAGAATTAGACGTACAGTCTAACTCATCGGAGTTAGACGTGTAGTCTAATGAATGCATAGAATTAGACGTAAGTCTAATGCATAGAATTAGACCAGTCTAACTCATCGGAGTTAAATGTGTAGTCTAATGAATGTAAAGAATTAGACGTAAGTCTAATGAATACACGGAATTAGACGTAAGTCTAATGTGTTCAAAATTAGGCGTACCATCTAACTCACTAGAATTAGACGTGTAGTCTAATATATTTACAATTAGACGGATAGTCTAATTTGTTCGGAATTAGACGTGTGGTCTAATTAGTGAAAGTTAGACGTGCGTCTAACTCCTTCAGACAAGTCTGAGGTAGAACCAGAATTAGACGTGTAGTCTAACTCAGTAGAGTTAGATGTATTGTCTAATGGTTATTGAATAATTAGACGTGTGGTCTAATTAGTGAAAGTTAGACGTGCGTCTAACTCCTTTAGACAAGTCTGAGGTAGAACCCAAATTAGACGTGTAGTCTAACTCAGTGGAGTTAGACGTACCGTCTAATGGTTATTGAATAATTAGACATGTGGTCTAATTAGTGAAAGTTAGACGTGCGTCTAACTCCTTTACACAAGTCTGAGGTAGAACCGGAATTAGACGTGTAGTCTAACTTAGTGGCGTTAGACGTACCGTCTAATGGTTATTGGATAATTAGACGTGTGGTCTAATTAGTGAAAGTTAGACGTGCGTCTAACTCCTTCAGACAAGTCTGAGGTAGAACTGGAATTAGACGTGTAGTCTAACTCAGTGGAGTTAGACGTACCGTCTAATGGTTATTGCAATTAGACGTAAGTCTAATTCAATTAGAGTAGGCGGTCTAATAGACGTTATTATTTAAAGGAGATGTGTGATTTCATTAGACTGATTTTACGATCCGTCTAACTGAAATACGTCTAATGCTTAATTTAAGTAGTATGCTTGAATCTAGCATTTCACCTACTCACGTGTTATAGTTGTACCCTACTTCTGCTCCACTTTCTAGTGAAGATTAGTACAACAGCTATATGCAACCAACCAAGGAATGCCACGTAAGAGAATTTTCCTCACATTACTTGTTTTCCAGGTACATCCCTGATGGAATATTTGGCGCACTACCAGTGATGTACGGCCACGATCCTTGTGCTCAGAACCTGTTGTATACAATGGAGGCTTTCTAATGGAAGAGTACCACGTATCATTTTAAAAGATTCGATCGTTAGCTCCTGCTCAGTATTTAACAAATCTCAAGGACAACAGACAATCAACCTTACGAATTAGCCTAACGAACAAGTGAATACAACGAACAAGTAATATGATTTTGCAGAGAGAGAAACTACTCAATCATCTTGCTTACTGAATTCATACTGTGAAGTTGCTTTCTGATTGTACTATTTGTGAATCAAGAGAGAGCTAGAATCAAAACACCTTTAGCTGAGTGATATTCTTCATCTTGTAATTGAATAGAAAGTGTTCTGTTCAATAGTGAGCTAAGTGTGTGTAAACTGTATTTGATTCGAATCATATTATAGTGAATCCTTCTAGTGGTTGGAAGAAGGGGTGACGTAGGAGAGTTTCTCCGAACATCCATAAACAAACTGCTGTGTTCTTTCCTTTCTGTCATCTTTTTATATTTCATCTTGTGCTTTAAACCCAAGTAAACAATTCCGCCTAGAATCTGTTTCAAGTGTTTACAAGTGTTTGCGTAGTATAGAAAGCGAATTAAATCCCTAACAGGATTTCTTTCAAACCGTTTTTCATAATCCTTCATCCTTAGCCAGACCCCCGTCTCTATCGATAAAGCCGATCCTATCAATTGGTATCAGAGCCCTGTTTCTATTCTCAAGCCTTTCCTGAAATATGTCTACCATATCCAAAGATACCAGTGCTATAGCCATTCCAACTTTCTCTCGAGAAAACTACATTTTTGGAAGAAAAGAGTTCGTGCTCATCTCTCTTCTCTTCATGATGACATGTGGAAAGTTGTCACAGAAGGTCCTATCAAGATTGATAAGGACAAGGCTGACTGGACCGCTGATGAAAAGAGGCATAACAACCTCAACAACATGGCTCTTGATGTTTTGTACAGATCTCTCGATGATAGTATGTTCAACTACATTATCGAATGCGATACTGCCAAAGAGGTCTGGGACAGACTCACTCAACTGTGCGAGGGAAACGAGCAAACCAAGGAAAACAAGATCATGGTTGCCACTCAACAGTTCGACAGCTTCAATATGCGCCCTGGTGAAACAATGAACGATTTCGACACCAGATTCAGCAAGATCGTCTCCTCTCTGTCTATCCTAGGCAAAACCTATAGCAACCGGGAGCTTGCTATCAAGGTCATGCGTGCTCTTCCAAGAGAATGGGACATAAAGACTATGGGGATGAGAGAATCCAAAGATCTTAACAAGATCTCTCTCTTTGATCTTTTTGCTGACCTCAAGGCCTATGAGTTTGAGCTGAACTGTAGGATGGAAGAAGATCAACCCACGTCCGTTATCATTGCCAAGGCGCTGGTGACTGCTGAAGAGCCACCAACCGCTCCGGACGTGAAGATGGCAGCTCAGCAGCTGAGAAGCGATGCCATGTCTCTCTTTGTGAAGAAGTTTGGCGACTTCATGAAGAAGAGCAACTCTAACTCAAACTCTTCAAATTCTAATGATAATAAAAAATCCAAAGCTAATGTTACTTGTTTTAATTGTGGTATTAAAGGTCATTATGCATCGGAATGCCGGAAGCCAAAGCGTGAAGATGCCAAGGATGATGGAAAAGAGCTGAAGGCTCTTATGGCAGGTGACGGGAAGAATAGAGGAAGCAGCCGTGGCTCTTACTTTTCATCTAGTGAAAGTGATGAAGAAGAGGTGGTTTGCTTCATGGCAAGAGAAGATGAAGAAGGAACTTAGGAGACTAAGGTATTTGATTTCTCTTCCGAAAGGTTTTCAAGGGAACAACTGGTAGCTACACTAGATGACATGGTCATTGAGTATAGAAAGCTAGCAGAATCCCTAAATGAAACTAAATCTTCATCAGATATAATTAAACCAAATATGTCTAAAGTTGAAGAGTCAAATGTTTTTGAAAAGAAGATTGAAGAGATCTCATCTGAGAATGAGATGTTCAAAGAACAGATTCAAACTCTTTCATCTGAAAACAAAAGGTTAAACTATGTTGTCAGTGCATGGACAAGGTCTGGAGATGCTGTTAAATATCAGATCAGCATGTTGAAACCGGCTGGATCTAGATCCGGATTGGGATTCGATAGCAATGATCCTAACTAGTCATGCAAAAAGTCAAAATCATATGACAAACTTAAGCCAATAAGTTTTGTCAAAGGAAGTGTGACTGACATTGAATCTAATCCCATTCATGAAGAAGTGGCTTTCAAAAATGAAATAGTCTATGTTCCGCCTACTGTTAGCTGGCTTAAGAATAAGCTAGAAGCAGCTAACATGACTTGCAATCTAAAACCTGACTCTAAGTCAAGGATTTTTAAAAGAAAACCTTCTTCAAAAGTTAAAGGATCTGTGGCTAGCAGGAAGTCATCTGCTAAGTCAAAATCTTATGCATTAATCACAACACAAAATGGGAAGTCCATCAGAATAACTCAAATATGGATTCCTAAGGGACTAATTGATCGAGGACCCAATTAAGTATGGGTACCAAAATGTGTAAATAGTTTCTTTTGTAGGTGATGCAAGAGGATTGCAGGAAGGAAGCTAGAAGAGTACTCCTAAGAGTTCACAGCCTGGAAGATCAACAATGACATCTGCCATTCTAGTAGAAGAAATGTTTCTTTTTATTTGTTAAAAATATTTTTGGTCTTTGGATCAAAAAAATTACTTACTACATTTTTACGTCCATATACATACTAAGAGGGAAAATTACTTTGGAAGTAAAGATACTCTCCAGACGAATATCCTTAATCGGTCTAACTAGACAAGGGTATCTAAAAGAAACAGTGTGTACTTAGACGTATTTTTGCTCAAAATCCATTCATCTAAGTCTATATGTTAAGGTATTATACCTACGCAATTAGACGGACATGTCTAATAGACGTTAGACGTTTTTACGTCACGAGCAAGAGGATGCTCACGTCTGATCAACACACGTCTAACACGTGGTGTTTATGCGGAATTAGACATACATGTCTAATAGACATTAGACGGATTTTTATAACACGTAATTAGACGTATGCGTCTAATAGACTCATCCGTCTAATAGACGTGATGTTACATGGATTTGTGGAGTAAGAAAAACGTTTAACTACGTGTCGATTAGATTGATCAAGGACAGCTGTCCCACGATTGAGAGTTATTTATTTTTTCCGCTAAAATCATCAAACAGTCATCTCTTATTAACATGAAGACACGTGTCTTTCAAGTTTAGAGAAAATGACTGATATACCCTCATTTTTAATGATGACTTCTTGAAAAAGGACGTCTAACATTTATTAATGGGCCATACCCCTAGAATAGACGGTTATTCTGTATTTCCCTCTTCCATCTATATAAGGACATTACTACATGAATTTGAAAGCTTTCAATCCTTCAAAATTCTTAAGAACCCTAGTCCTCTTTGCATTTCTCTCACTAAATCTCTCTGAAATTTTGTGTCGGTTCATATTCTTTCGAAAATGGTGAAGAAAATCACTTTGGGTCATTGTACTTTGCAGGTGGACTTTCCATCTGTATACACGTTCGATCAACCAGAGGTGGTGAAGATGTTCCAAACCTTAGAATATTACGGGCTAAGGAAATATCTAGGCGGACCGTTCATATTCTACGAAAACGAAGTTCGCGAGTTCTTCAAAACGGCAACTATGGTGGGTGAATCCATTGTAGCAACCGTCAACGGAATGGAGTTCTCTTTCGACGAAGCAGTTTATGCGGAGTTCTTTGAACTTCCTAAGGAGGGACACTTATTCGACTTGATCATTTCTTCATAAATCATGGAGGAGATGAAGACAACTTTTTCTGTCGACGGATCGATGATCCATGTAAATGGACCCAAGAAGGCACTTAAATCGCATATCATTCTACTGAACGACGTGGTGGCAAAGGCACTACAAGGGAAATCTGGCTCTTTCCATCTCTATAGTCAAGACCATTTTGACTATATGTGTGATATCTCAAAGGGAATCCAGGTAAACTGGGTTCATACCCTTTTCCAGAACTTGTGCTTTTCTATTTGTCAGACGAACAAGGAAAGCATAACATATGCTGCTCAATTGAGTCATCTGTTGAAGCATTTGGGGGTTCCTATTGGTGAACCAGTGCAGATCAACTCTCCAAGAGTATTTACTGCTCTTATAGTGGCTAACACATTGACGAGGTTGAAGAGCAACCTTGAATCTGCATCTGGTGCTTTGAGTTACCAAACCTGTGGAAAGCCTTCTACCCGATCCAAGCCTTTTGCTTCTGTTCTGTCAACATGGGCAAAGAGAACAAAAACGGTGAACGAATTAGAGGCCAGTTCCTCCAGTTTGAAGAGTCCAAACAAGAAGGACTCTGAATCTGTCGATTCAAGGTTGAAGCAAGGTCTAGGCGTACTTGCTGCAACTCCAATGTCCTCATTATCCACTCCCTCAACCTTGTTGAGGAAACCTTCGAGGTCCTGTGTCTCAAAGGAGAAGAAGACAAAGGCGCCCCGCGTGTCTAAATCTGGAAAGGTAAAATCTTCCAAATCTTTGGTCGCTGTGCCTAAATTTGATGTTCCCGTAGTGGAACAAGCTGAATCTATATTTTCTTCTTTGAGAGAATCTGCTGTAGGGCCTGCTATTGAGTCAGCCGGTTCAAATGATGAAACTGTTGACAAGATTGAGTCTCTTGTCGTTCAAATTGATCTCGTAGCCACCGGTGCTATAGAGTCATCTCAACCAGAACAAGGTGTTGTTCTTACCCTTGTGGATGGTGAACCCATCATTCCAGTTCCTAAAGATTCATTGGTAGCTAGGAAAGTTGTTCGTATGGAGCTTCCTGCTGAGCTCTGTAAGAAACCACAATCTGCGTTTGAACTGATGCGTTCCAGAAGACAGACAGGTGGAATCGTGATCGGTGAACCAAGACCTGCTCCAAAACCCGTAGAGGTTGTTGGAAAATGTAAAGATATTGCAATTCAAGCTCCTGAAAAGGTATCGGAGGCAATAGGGATTGTTGACCTCATTTTAGAGCAAGTTAAAGTTCTTACTGCTGAGAAATTGGAAATTTATGAATCTTGGTCCATAGAGAGACTGTCTTCCAAGTATAACGATTCTTTGTCAAACTCTGCTATAACTAAAGAATGGAAGAAGAGGGTGGCAAACGAAAAGAAATTTCTGAAATGGGCAAGAACTTTAGAGGTTGCTGAGGCTCTAAAAAGAAGAGAACTAGTGGAAGCTTGCATATTTGGAAAAGCTCTTTTTCGAATTTTTGAAGCCAGGAAGGCTAACTTCAATCCTGCTGAGAAAGGATCTGAAGTGGAAATAAAGGTTTTGAAAAAGCTGAACAATATCCTGGACAGTTACGTTTATGTTGCTTCTCGATACATTCATGGCGTCGATTGCTCTGGCGTAGAACCTCTCAATGATGATGAAGCTATGGATATTCCAGATGCTGAGAATGATGTTGAT
This sequence comes from Impatiens glandulifera, assembly GCF_907164915.1. NCBI lineage: Eukaryota > Viridiplantae > Streptophyta > Magnoliopsida > Ericales > Balsaminaceae > Impatiens > Impatiens glandulifera. The sequence continues at coordinate 27,689,502 of NC_061867.1, forward strand.
GAGCTAGATGCTGCTCTCCTAATCAAATTCGGGAATCTTTCTTCCGAAGAGAGACACATTCTAGAACCTATTCAATAGTGTCCGAATGAAGAAGAAGAAGTGATTATCCAAGATCCTGAACAAGCTCTTAAGATAAACGAAGAAGAAGATAAGATGATAACCCCTGTTGCGAGAACAGAGGTTGTTCAAGAGAAAGTGGTCGAGGTAACTCAGCTAGAAACTGTCAGAACTGAGGGGGAACCCTCTAAAGAGAAGGTAAATGAAGAAGAAAGTTCCTCATCTGAGGAGGAATAGGATCAACAAGCAACTTTTGTTAAGCCCCGTCTATTTCCCGACACCATTGTGGGAAATGTTCACGAAAAATATCAATAATCCTATTCACTACTCTAGAAATCTTCTTGAGATATTTTAGAGAGCTGAAGAAGAAATTGTAGAAGAAGAGCGAGATGAAGCTGCTAGAATAGCCGAAATGAATCAACCAGAGCAATCCTTGCAAATTCATACAAACTTTGAGCCAATTTAGAGCATGGCAGCAGAGTCTGAAGAAGTTTCATCTCATGAAGAGTCATCTGCCGGAGGAAACAAGGTGTTAAAATCTATGAGGTCCATGCTCTCATCGATTCAGAAGAACATGTCACAGGCCATGAACTCAAATGAAGAAGAAAGAGAGAGCTTTAACAAGATTTTCAAGGTTCTCACTGAGCTGGATAACACTTTGAAGAAGAACACATATGAGACTCATATCGCAAATGTAAACTTTTCAAAGTTAGAAAAGCAACTTGTCAATCGTGGAAGGCAAATCAATTATTGGATATTGAAAGGCAAATCAATGATGAATGCCACAAGGAAACCTTGGAAAAATTTAGTCTGGTGAAGAATTAGATGGTGGAAATTCAGGGTTGTTTGAGCAGGAATGATAATGAACGACAAGAGTTTGCTGACTCCATTGCAAGGAAGTTTCAAGCAAAGGAGAATGCAATGGCCAATGCTGAAGGTGCTCAACCTCGACCCACTCAAGGCGAGTCAAGTAGAAGAAATGATGGTGTGTCAACCGACACTAGATCCAGGCGAGCCCCAAGCACAGATGTCAATCCTAGGCCAACCAAGAGAGGTGGAGGTCAAAGTGGTGGTGGCCGGAGTAGGCTATCCAATACTGATCAAGGTGGACGTGTCAGTTATGGTGAACGCGGTGGAAGATCAAGTGCAGGCAGTCGTGGTGGTCGCGGCTATCCTCCTTATCTAAACATGCTTCCCGGTCAAGAAATGAGTCCAACCGATCCTTGAGTTAAAAGGGAAGAACAATGATCTCTTTTCTTAAACTTTTATCGAACAATGTGTCTTTGATGGTTTTTCGAATATTGGTTTTGGATGTATGATGTAAGTGAACAAGGGTTTTGTTTATTTATATGATGAATGCATATTTTGGTATATATATGCAGGTTTCCAATTTCTTCATCAAAAAGGGGGAAATTGTTAGGTCAAATTATTTTGACTAAGTGTTGAAATAATTTAACCACTGAGATTTTGATAATGAAATGACTTATGAGTTTTGATGCAGGTGTATTGAAACAATATTTCATAAGACTTGGCTCTAATGAGGGTCATTAGAACGATTTTGGCATTCAATGCATAGAATTAGACGTACATTCTAACTCGTCGGAGTTAGACATGTAGTCTAATGAATGCATAGAATTAGATGTGAGTCTAATGCATAGAATTAGACGTGAGTCTAATGCATAGAATTAGACGTACAGTCTAACTCATCGGAGTTAGACGTGTAGTCTAATGAATGTAAAGAATTAGACGTAAGTCTAATAAATACATGGAATTAGACGTAAGTCTAATGTGTTCAAAATTAGACGTACCATCTAACTCACAGGAGTTAGACGTGTAGTCTAATATATTTACAATTAGAATGATAGTCTAATTTGTCCGGAATTAGACGTGTGGTCTAATTAGTGAAAGTTAGACGTGCGTATAACTCCTTCAGACAAGTCTGAGGTATAACCGGAATTAGACGTGTAGTCTAACTTAGTGAAGTTAGACGTACCGTCTAATGGTTATTGAATAATTAGATGTGTGGTCTAATTAGTGAAAGTTAGATGTGCGTCTAACTCCTTCAGACAAGTCTAAGGTAGAACCGGAATTAGACGTGTAGTCTAACTCAGTGGAGTTAGATGTACCGTCTAATGGTTATTGAATAATTAGACGTGTGGTCTAATTAGTGAAAGTTAGACGTGCGTCTAACTCCTTTAGACAAGTCTGAGGTAGAACTGGAATTAGACGTGTAGTTTAACTCAGTGGAGTTAGACGTACCGTCTAATGGTTATTGGATAATTAGACGTGTGGTCTAATTAGTGAAAGTTAGATGTGCGTCTAACTCCTTCAGACAAGTCTGAGGTAGAACCGGAATTAAACGTGTAGTCTAACTCAGTGGAGTTAGACGTACCGTTAATAGTTATTGCAATTAGACGTAAGTCTAATTCTATTAGACCAGGCGGTCTAATAGACGTTATTATTTAAAGGAGATGTGTGATTTCATTAGACTGATTTTACAATCCATCTAACTGAAATATGTCTAATGCTTAATTTAAGCAGTATGCTTGAATCTAGCATTTCACCTACCCACGTGCTATAGTTGTACCCTACTTCTGCTCCACTTTCTAGTGAAGATTAGTACAACAACTATATGCAAACAACCAAGGAATGCCACGTAAGAGAATTTTCCTCACATTACTTGTTTTGCAGATACATCCCTGATGGAATATTCGGCGCACTACTAGTGATGTATGACCACGTTCCTTGTGCTCAGAACCCGCTATGTACAATGGAGGATTTCCAATGGAAGAGTGTCACGTAATATTCTAAAAGATTCGACCGTTAGCTCCTGCTCAGTATTTAACAAATCTCAAGGACAACGGACAATCAACCTTACGAATTAGCCTATCGAACAAGCGAATACAACGAACAAGCAATCTGATTTTACAAAGAGAGAAACTACTCAATCATCTTGCTTACTGAATTCATATTATGAAGCTACTTTCTGATTGTACTGTGTGTGAATCAAGAGAGAGCTAGAATCAAAATACCTTTAGCTGAGTGATATTATTCATCTTGTAATTGAACAGAAAGTGTTTTATTCAATAATGAGCTAAGTATGTGTAAACTGTATTTGATTTGAATCATATTATAGTGAATCCTTCCGATGGTTGGAAGAAGGGGTGACGTAAGAGAGTTTCTCTGAACATCCATAAACAAACTGCTGTGTTCTTTTCCTTTCTGTCATCTTTTCATTTTTCATCTTGTGCTTCAAACCCATGTAAACAATTCTGCCTTAAATCTGTTTCAAGTGTTTACAAGTGTTTGCGTAGAATAGAAAGCGAATTAAATCCCTAATAGGATTTATTTCAAACCGTTTTCATAAGCCTTCATCCTTAGCCAGACCCCGTCTCTATCGATAAAGCCGATCCTATCAGATATTTTCATCGAAGAGGGTTTAGAGAGAGATAAAGAAGAAATGAAGTCAGTAGCCAGATATAATATAAACAAAATAAATTTTTGTTAGAGAGAATTAAGAGTGTGAAATGATAGATTTGAGAGAGTGATTTTTTTTTAAAAAAAAGCCTTTTTTGTCTCTTATAAATGTAGTAGGTCACGTAGGATTCATAGTTTTGTTTTCGTTGCCCCTATCATTTTTCTTGAGGTTAATGATTTGGTAGGATATGTATGACATTGTTCGGTTTTAGATTAATCAAATAACCCAAAAAAATCAAATATCATTTCACTTTCTCTCCTCCATCAAATCACTCAATTCATTAACAAAATACTAACTATTTTAAATTATTATTTTTTATTTTATTTATATATATCAAATCATTTAAGTTTTTTTTAAATAAAAAATAAAAAAGATCTTAATTTACTTAAAATCATAATCTATCATCATTTCTTTTCTATCTCCCTATTTTTTTTATGAAGAATGATAAACTCAGTGAAGGGACAACAAAAGTAATGCCACAAATTATACGTGGCAGATCACGTGGGTAGGAGAGAGAATAAACAAAAAAATAAAAACAATTCGGTATAAATACAATCCAAAACCTAAAACCTTCCATTTATATCTCTCTCTCAAACTTCTCCGACGAAAATCTTCTCCTAACTTAGCGCATGGTATTTTGTTTTTTCAGATCTAGTTATTTAACAATATCATTTTTGTATCATAACGAACTGGTTTAATTTTTCAGGAAACCAACAAAAATAACAACGAAGTAAATGAAGCATTGAGCCTAAACAAATTACCCCTTATTTAACTTGAAAGGTACCCGAACAATGCAAATATGTTTTCTAGAAAATGTCCATTTCAATGAGTTTTTGGGACATTTCGACGTCCAGAAAATGCAATTTCGGGGGAAATATCCTAAAATCATCATTTCTTATCCCAAAAGGACCATTTCAATGTCCAGAAATGATAATTTCAGGACTCGAAATGATGATTTTGGGACTTTTTCTTATAGTTACACTTATTTTCATAGTGAAATTCCCAATGTTTGAATGACATTTTCCTCCGAAGAACAACTTTTTGATTTCTACACATCATATGTTCACTTAACTAGATTTGGCATTACCAAGTTAGGGAGCAAACATGTAGGTGGTAAGAGAAATTACTTCAGCATTGGTTGTTCCAAGAGTTGTATGAAAGAATCGAAGGCCAATAATAAGTTTTATCAACCTATACCAATAATAAAGCCAGATTGTAAATTAAGATTAATGTTGTTGTTCGGAATGAAGGGGAATATGTGATAACAAATATTTGTCTTGAGCACAACTATATATTAAACCCTAATTATATGAGTCGTCTTTAAGTACTCAAATTATATTAAAATACTAGACTTAAAAGATGAGCATTTATCAAATCTTCTAGTGTTATCTCGAATATTCTCATTTCTTCGTTAACTTGAATAAAAATAACTTATGTATTTCATACATGTCATATAAATCAAATTAACATCACAATAAGACCATAAAAGATCTTACAGAAATAACCATAAAAATAGATGAAACAAACATAAAAGATCTTATAGAAACCATTATCGAAAATACAACTCTCCTTGCGGCGAACCTATTTTTCCTACGTTTGTTTAAATGATTCGTAACGTGTTCTCATGCATCAATAATACCACTTTCAACATGACATCCATTTTTCATTGAGAGAAAATAACCTACATTGATTAAGGTATACTCTGTGTCGTATAGCACTATCTTCCTGAAAATAAAATGAAGAAAACACATTGGTCAAGAAAAAATCAACATTATACTAACTATGAAGAAATCAACATTATTAATTACCTATTCTCATCATTATCTTTATTTGCAAAAACAAATCCAATAATAATTTCATCTCGGGTATCTATATCGACCTAGTTAAAGTAAAATTTATTTTTTTCCATGTTGGCAACCATATATGGAGATTGAAGGCGTGTAGGAACTTTCAATTTCCTCGAGGAATTTTTTCATTACCGATTTTCTATTTATACAACCACCAATTCGGGTATTTTTATAACACTAACCACCATTTTTAAACGATTTTCCTCTTTAGATACTATCACTTTGAGTGTTTTTTCAATTACAAGCTCATCTTCGTGTACCACCACTTCGGGTACCACCACTTCATGTGTCTCGTCTTCTGTAGTAGGTGTTCGATCTTTAAAGTATTTGTGGATGACATCCCTAAGACATTTATCATTGTTCATAGCATTGTATAAGATGTGGATCGAGTTGTCATACAATGGCGATATGTCCCAGCCAACAAATAAATTTGTTAACACTTCTATGGCTTTGTAAATGCTTTGTATAGATGTAGCAATCTACATCAATGCATCTTTAAAAAACTTCATCCTTGTTTTTTCTGAGGCATTACCTTCTGAGGCACCCCCCATCTGCCACTACCTCATGCTGAGGCACCCCCCCCATATGCCTCCTCGTTCTCCTTATTGTCGTTCTCCATGGTCTCATCATCCTCCACCACATTTGTCATATTTGGAAGAGGTGGAAGTGAAAGGCGTCCAAAATCGCTTGCATGTCCGAATCCTTCATATGCCAACTCCGATTCTAACCTAACATTCAATTTTGTGTCATTCCAACATGACAGTATTAGAAATCGGCGTTAATCATGGAGTTTAGGGTTGCTGACCCTATACAAGTAGCACAAGTGAAATTGATTGAATAAATATGTTAAAAACCAAACATTACATTTCGAACCACCAAAATAAAGTAATGATGACAAAGATTACTTACGATGAGAAATGTATGTGATCCTCGGAAATGTCGGTTTTCGTTCTGCTTTCATTTTTCGCAGGACTCAACTAATCCATCAAGTACAAATTTGCACCAATTAACTTTTGGATATTACGAACATCTAAAATAGATTTTAGAATTCTAAACCTACAAGTACAAAAACAAATTTGAGGATTATTAGCAGTGCATATACCATACCTACACTAGTAGAAAAAGGGGTATTAGTAAGGGCTAAAACCGTTACTGAAAGCATCGAACGCCGTTACTGAAACTTATTTGTAACGGAAAATAAAACCGTTACCAATCGTTACTAAAAATTACGTTACAGAAACTTCACAGGTATCAGTAACGGTTTTCGAACGCCGTTACTGATAGTCATGGAATAACAGTAACGGTTCTAGCCGTCTAAAAACCGTCACAGAAATAACACGAGCATCTGTAACGGTTTTTGAAAACCGTTACAGATAGTAATGGAACAACAGTAACGGTTTTAGCCGGCTAAAAACCGTTACTGAAAGACGTTAGTATCTGTAACGGTTTTCGAAAACCGTTACAGATGCTCGTGTTGTTTCTGTGACAGTTTTTTATTTGTTAAACCGTTACAGTTAGATTTATAGTAACGGTTTTTGAAATTATTTAACCGTTACTAAACCCTAATAGTTTTTTTTTCAAATTTTTACCTATTTAAAATCTCAATCATCAACCAATAACCAAAAACCAAAAACCACACAATCATCAATAACCAAAAACCCAAAACTACAATCATTAATTCAAAACAATAATCATCCACAAACTACAATCCATCCAAAAACTATAATCCATCCAAAAACTACAATCATATCACAAATTCACAAAAAACATTAATTAACGTATTTCAAATTACATTTCAACTAACCAGAATTGAAATGGGAAAGCGACGATCAAGTAGGAGGGGCATCATCTCGAGTGGGAGTGGCAGGTGGAAGTTGATCACGGGGAATCCTGGATAATAAGAAGTTCATCGTCGATCGCATCTCAAACATCTCATCCCGCATTCTATCACGCTCCCTTCGAGCTTCTTCACGTTCATCTTCACGCTGCATCAATAACTCTTCGCGCTCCATTTCACGCTGCCTTTGTGCTTCCTCACGCTCCATTTGACGCTCGATTAAGGCTTCTTCGCGCTCTCTCCGTGACTGAAGCTTCTCAACTTCACGCTCCTCTCGCATCCTCTGTATCTCCTCAAGTAAAAGTGCGTTTTGCGTGTCACTGCGCTGTGTGCTAGTACCACCACGAGCATCGGGTCTAAAAGATCTAGGTGTTACACCGGAGCCCAAACCCATGTCCCTGAGACCCGAATGCGCACTCAGCCAACTGCAATTCATTTCTATTCGGGTCTTATTCTATAGCAGTTCGCAAGGCAGTCTACAAACACAAATTACATTTGATTACATACATACATAAAATAAATAAAAGAAATATAACTAATAAACACGACTTACCACTTTTTCTTGAATAATAGGGGGAACCTCCGGATTTGGATCTTGTAGAGTCGGTTTCTTTGTATGAGTGTGCAGAAATAATTCCGCAAAATTAGGCGACATACCGGTAGTCTTCTCCTGTACAAATTTAATAATTAATAAAAACGTAATAACATTATAAACTTTGTTATTCAATGATAAAACGAACCATTTGCTTCTCCACTTGCGAAAATGAGATGCTGCCCCCATGATTCTTGTACACAACATGTGTTAGGATCGGGGACGCCCTTGGAGGACCGGTGTGTTTCCGGTTTCAGGAAGGGTGGCCGCTTACAACACACACAACACTTTGGTGATAGTCCGGTTAAAGACTATAACCGTTCTCAGCACTACACAAACTGTCACTGACTCTTAAACCGGGTTCAAGGGCGGAAATGTCTGTTTCAGGTTGAAGCAACGTATGTGACTTTAGATGATGTTTTAGAAGGAGTCGGTTTAATGGATATGAGTGACCGGTTTTCGGAGTACGATTAGTTTGAGGTTAAGTAATGAAAGCAACGAAAGAACACGAGACAAGAATTTTTATGGATGTTCGGAGCAAACTCTCCTACGTCACCCCTTCTTCTAAGATTATGAGAAGGATATCCACTAACTTTTATAGTTATAACAATACCTCCGGTCGAGCCCAACTTCGCTACTCGTCGGTTACACCAAACTCACTCTTTGATGTAATACAACAACTCAATACAAACACACACAAAAAGCTTCCGGTTTTGGACACACCGGTTTGGAATATAAGAGTTTATCTCTCTAACTTTAATACTTTTATGATTCGTTTTTCGTGATACTTGATTTCAACAACTGCATTGAATGAAGACGTTTCATCTCCCTTTTATAGCTGAGAAGAGCCAACGGTTACTTTCTTCTCTCTCTTCTGGATTGGCTGATCATTATCACGCTTGGTGCAGAGAGGTTGCTTGCACGCTTCACTTTCCTCAACACCTGGCAGTCATGCAGGCATCTCTGATTTGAAGATGACATAATCGGTTTTCAGATTTGGACACGTGTTGGGCATCCACCCTAGGTTGACAACTTCAGATCAATAAAGCATCATTGCTTTCCTCGCATGCTTTCGATCGGATCTGATCTTCTTTTATTCTTTCAAGACACGTTTCTTTCGTCATGGTGCGTCACTCTTGAAATTTGAATCTTCCGGTTTTGTGTCTTGTGCAGTATGATCCGGCTGATACGTAAGCTTTTGTCTTTGCTGACCGGTCGCTTGAGAAAGTGAAGACCGGTTCCTCTGATCTTTAACTTAATCACTTGAAACTAGTTTCTTTGAAGTATAGCAGCAACCGGTTTTGATACCCCAACCGGTTCATACGGTTTTGATCTGTATCTGCACATGAAAGTTAACAACTGTTTAGTTCGTCTGGCCGGTTCCAAAAATTAACTTACCTAATTTTTCTATCAATTTCTCCCTTTTTGATTATTTAGAATAAATATTCAAAACTTGTAATGAGTGGCCGGTTTGAAAATTAACTTACTTAATTTTTCTATCAATTTCTCCATTTTTGATTATTTAGAATAAATATTCAAAACTTATAATGAGTGGCCGGTTTGAAAATTAACTTACTTAATTTTTCTATCAATTTCTCCCTTTTTGATTATTTAGAATAAATATTCAAAACTTGTAATGAATGTGTTTCAAAAGCATGTGTTTGATTTTTCAAAAAAAAACAGTATGTGTAAACTTGAGGAAAGAGATATGATAAGATAACCAAGTTCAGAAACATAGTTTAAACATAAATTGTTTTGAAAGAGAAGAAAAAGATTAAGGCTTGGATGTCCCCCCTTTTCCAGTTCTTTCTCAAGCTGTCTTCTTTCTTTTTCTTCTCTTGCCTTCCACTCCCTATCACGTCTTTCAGCG